>NW_026057580.1:78334970-78401902 GCF_023721935.1 Panthera uncia | reverse complement strand
TATATATATATACACACACACACATACCATTTACAGGGAACTTCCTCATTATTTTTTATGGCTACCCAGCATTCCGTTGCAGGAATACCAATACTCTGTGTTGAATATTTAGATTATTCCCAATTTTTTGTTAATTATGTTGAATTATATGAAATGCTGCAACTGATAACCTTCCTAGATATACAAGTATATCTGTAGGGTGAGCTTCTAGAATTTGAATTGTTAGCTCAAGGAATATGTGTATTAGACATTTTGATAGATCTTAGCAATTTATACATCAACAAGCCTGGTCAACTATGTTCTCTAATCTGTTGATCTCTATAAATCTGATACATTACAATATATATATCAGTATAATATTATCTGCATTTCTTATTGTGGCTGTTTGGATATCTTTTCTTATGCATATGAGGTATTTTTATTTCTTCTTCTGTTTTTAGAGTGTTCACACTTTAGACTAGTTTTATAATCTCTAAACAAACAAGATTTCTTACCAAAGTGTTTATCAAGATATACAGTGTTTAATTATGGACCCAACTATCTCAAGAGAAGTTGGCATTAAGATTTTCCTTTAAGTAGTGGAAGAGAGTCTCAAGAAATGGTCATTTTCTTTGGCATGTTTTGGTTTTTATCATACATGATAAAAATTAAATTAATAAATTAATAAATGTCTACATGATTAATTTCTCTAATCTTAATTTCTATGATATTGAAAATATTTGGGGAAGGGGACAACATGGTGGCTCAGCTGGTTGAGCATTAAACTTGGGCTCAGGTCATGATCTCACGGTTCGTGAGTCCAAGCCCTGTATCAGGCTCCTCTTCCTCTCTCTCTCTCTGCTCCCCCACTCTCAAAATAAATAAATAAATAAAACTTTTAAAAAAATAATAATGTTTCATTTCCATTGCCATAGTGTTTTCTCTACTTGTTAGAAATATTGTATATAATTGTCTAATTTCTTTTGAATTGTCAGGAATTATATTTTCGTTATTTCTCAGCATTTTTTAGCCTTAAATTATAATAAATCTAGAGACTACCCATAAACTTTTTGTTCCTGAAACAAAGCTATTATTCCATGAGTTAGATGAAAAAATGGGGATATAAGGGGACCCTTCTGCCATTGTTGAATACCAAAGGGCACATTCAACACTTCTGACAGTGAACTTGCAAACCTACTAGAAGAAAGTGTAGGAGAAAGATGTGGAACTGGGGAGTATGGGCAAAAGGTAGCTGGAAGAATGTGTCCAAAAAGGAGAAATTGGGGTGGTTTCTCACTTATTCATGGCAAGTTTATGGTAGTTAATTCCTATGGTAGAATTGTACTCCATAAATTTAAACTTAATAAAAGTTACTGAGGGTGTTTAACATTGCCATTCTTATTTCTACTTGAGTTCCAAAAGAAATTGTCAGTGTGCTTTGTTAGTAAGCTGATTGGTAAAGCTGGTCAAATTATAAGGAAAACTTGTTGAGTGTTCATGATGACAGACTTTGTTGTACACTCTAGACAAACATCATCAAAAAAGAGAGATATCCTGCCCTTGGGGTGTCTGGGTGGTTCAGTCTGTTAAGTGTCTGACTCTGGATTTCGGGTAGGGTCATGATCTCATGGTCTGTGGGTTCGAGCCTCACCTCAGGCTCTGCACTGACAGGGTGGAATCTGCTTGGAATTCTCTCTCTCTGCCTCTCCATGCTCACTTGTTCTCATTTTCTCTCTCTGTCTCTCTCAAAATAAATAAATAAACTTAAAAAAAAGAGAGAGACAAAGATTTCCTGTCCACAAGAAGTTTACATTCTTGTCGAACTAGACATATAATAAACATGAAAACAGAAAGTAAAGAATATTTAAAAAAAAAAGATAAAATTAAAAATAAGTCATATAGTTAGCAACTGACAAAACAAAGCATTCTCTGTTTACTCTTGTGTTCCTAAAGCTCATTCAACTTATTTTCAAAACAACCTTTCTGTATATCCCAAATGAGTTCATTAGTTATGATATGAGTAAAATAAATCACTCAATTGGAAAGTCTACAAAGTACAGTCTACTAAATTTCTGACCCTTTGTAGCATGTTAACAATTTGCTAGAATTCTAGCCTAACATATATCTCTAAAAATGTAATAAAAAGTGTACATGAAAATGTTTGATACGCATCCTTCCTTGGTCAAGAACTGAGTTAAGTGATCTGGCAAAATACGCTTTTCTAACTTGAACAATGGTTCAAATTAGACTAAAAGGGGAAACAAAATGTAAAACAGAAACATCAAAAAGTACAAAAATAAAATTTAAATAATTATGAAATGAGACCAGAAAAGGGGAAAAGGCTTAGAAAAACTTTCAAGGGCATGAATTTGGCAATGCTTTAATTGTAAAATATGATTAATGAATATGACAGAATTTGGAGAACTTAAAAGTACAAACTGTTTACAGTCCTAGTCCAGGCATAACTGCTGGCTAAATCTGTAACTGTTGAAGATTTCTCCACTGTTTTCTTATTGAATCTTCAGCCAAGTATCCATTTCCCTTTGCTCTTAAAGCCAGATTAATGACATTTTAATTTGTGCATTATCTCTTTTCTCTCCTACCTACAGTTTTAGGAGAAGTTTTTATATAACCAGTAAATTAGAGTTGAAATTAGTCCAGGGAAAATGAGTGATAAAACAGGGAAGATGATTGTCAATATTACCTCAGATGCCCACAGTGTGTTAAGTATGTTTCTGAAGTACTCTCGCTCATCAATATGTATGCGTATTTCTTTTCTTTCTCCTCCACTAGGATGTAAGTTCCATGACAGCCGCATCCTCCTCTATTTTGCTCAACATCTTATCCCCCACTACCTATCAGAGTGAAGAGCATACTGTCAGTCTTCAAGAAATATCTGTTCAGTAAACAAATCCAAAAATGAAATATTGTTTAAAAAATATACTTAAATTATAACTTAAATTCCTTCTCTGCTATAGCTTAAAATTGTTTCCTCTGGTTTAGCCTCCACTGGAGAAAGAAACATTAGTTTATCATAATAAAAGAAATGATTTGTTAATATTTTGGTAATGGATTTAAAACCCACATTGAAGATATGGGTCGGTACACGTTTGTTTGTATATTAATGTTACGGTCATCTCAATCTAGAGATTTTTGGTAACAAAATCTTTTTGGAGGATATTATAGGTCACAGAAGACAGGGGTTGTTTTATTTGTTTTTATTATTTTCATTTTATTTTTTCGAGAGAAAGAGAGAGTATGAGCAGTGGAGAGGGTCAGAGGGAAAGAGAGAGAGAGTCTTAAGTCCAACACAGGGCTCGACCCCAGGACATTGGGATCATGACCAGAGATGAAATCAAGAGTGAGATGCTCAACTGACTGAGCCACCCAGGTGCCCCTATTTTATTATATTTTTTATTTGTTCCCACCTCCACATGTTTTGAAAAGACTTCAGGCAGCTTTAGGGATCCACTGGCATGTTTGGTCTTATTATTAAATTCTCAAATTACCTCACTTATTGCTAGACACATAAAAGATCCTCAGTACATTGATGAGATTAGATTGTTTACTCAGAAAAATTTCCTACTTGAGTAATGACACTCATGGAAAATGATGAAAACAACTTCTAATGTTTAACTTTTCTCCTGTGGTGCTTATGTTGACTTTACACCTTTTTACACCTTCCAAACTCTCTCTCGTATACATGTCACTGATCAATCACCATCAACTGTTTACGGGGTCCTGTCCTACCTGAGGTTGAATGCTGGCTAACATCAGGCACCGAAGGAGACAAATTCATCCTTCTAAAATGTTGCATTATTTCTAAAGCCCTAAAAGAAACATAACATTTTGTGAAGCACAAAATATCCAACTAGGAAGCAACTTGGTCCTTTCAAGATCACCAAGTATCTCATATGTAAGATTTGAGATTACACTGTTTGCAAAAACAGACCTTAACTTCAGAAGCTTCATGAATCTCCCATTGTCAATATTGCAATTTTGTCTGCCTCTGCTTCAGCATCTTACAAAGAAATATTATATGCATAATGATGATACATGGAAATCAAAATGACCTTCAGCTACACAAACCAGTCTCTAGGTGAAAATCTGTAGAAACCATAATGATTTAGAACATTATAAAGAATAATAGTTGTAAAATAGAACACTTAAGTGACAGTTGTGAAAAAGAACTAAGAACTTTTTCAATCCAGAGCCTGTATTTTAAAGATGTCGACCAGGATATCAAAACAAACCATTTGTGTTATGTCTCCTGTGTCTATTCAAAATGAAAAGTTCAAGGAAATTTGCCAGGTATTTTAAATAAACACTGCTGGTTAATGTCCCTATACCAGAACAAGCAAACCTTGACACTCTATTTTTGATAGGTAGAAAATGCTTTTCATATCCAAAAAAGTAAATTCTCTTACATAAATTACAAATTTCCTCGTTAAAATACTTGTATTTTTTTTTAAATAGGACAATATATGAGTGGCCACCTAAGGGACAAAAAAACACTATTTTTTTGTGCTAAGACACCACTAGTTGTATAATGCTCCAAAAGTAAAACAAGATCTTAAAAGTAGCTCTAGAATGTGAAAAGGAAGGGTGTCTCTGATAAACGTGTCATGCCCTGATGACCACCAAGAAACAACATGTTAAGTGTCATATGGATATTATTTTATTTAAACATAATAGCCACCTGAGGATCATTCCCAGTTTATACATCAAGAAACTGAGGCTTAAAGAAGTCAATCATGCAGCCACGAAGAGGTGATATTTAAGGTTTGAGTCTACTGCTATCTGAAACTCTGAAAGTTGTTCTTATACTCTCTCCTTTCTGCCCTTTTCCAAGGTTGTCTGTGGTTAATTACTGGGTTACTTTACAGACATTTTTCTTATTGCACTTTTTGGTGCTACATTATTCATCATTATTTACGTCTTAATCTCTTTTTCTAAAATTTGGATTTCCTAAGAGCAAGTTTTGCATCTTATTTATCTCCATAGCCCAGTACAACTCACAGCTTTGTCCCTCTTGAAGCAGGTACTGAGTGATAGCTGAAATGAACTGAAAGAACCTATTGATCTCAAGTCCTATAAGAGTTTTCTAAAATCAAAAGCAGAATCAGGTAATACTTTGTTAAATAACTTTATATAACTTCCACATGATAGTCTTTAAATTAAGCAAAATAATTAACTTTTCAAGAACAGCAAATGAATGATTAAGGGCAAATGAAGAATCTACACACACACAAACACACACACACGCACACGCGCACACACACGCGTGCGCACACACACACGCACACGCACACACACACGCACGCGCGCGCACACACACACACACACACACACACACCTGAGAGGAATCTTTTCCTTTTGATAACAAAGGAGTATCTCTAAGTTGGTTGCTAATTTCATAGCATTACTTTCCCTAAAAGGTACATGTAAGTCTCCTTGAAGAATAATAAATACAATATTTTGATGGATACATAGCTATGCAGCCAAGTGTGCAAAGTTGTACTTCATTTCTAGTAAGCTGTTGCTCTCAAGTACAAAACATGAGAGAAACTGGCTGTTACTCAGAAATTAGTTTTGCCACTCCTGTTGCTTAAGCCAGATTCTCTTCTGAAGCAGTAATTTTCCTTCAAGAGGAGAACATTCTCTGAAATTTAAATCAGTATTTCGTAAGTGTGGCCCTTGTCATTACTTGGCTTGATTGTTAAATAGGACAATTCTAGGGCTCCTCCTCAGGCATGGTGAATCAGAATCTTCATAGGTCGTGCTCAGAAATCTATCTGACAAGTTCCCTCAATGATTCTGATGCTCAGGAAATTTGAGAACTGCCCTGGTCTAACCTGATGAAATATCCTCCTTCAAGGTTTCCTGTTCTCTGGGGTCTGTCCTCTCTGGTCTGCTGCAGAAGGTCTTGACTTTAACAACCCAAATGTAGTCTCAAATTACCACCTAAGGCTGGGCTTTCAAATTACTGCAGGCTGTTGCTGTTTCCATTGGAATGCTTTCATCCGTGGAGCAAGTTAATTCCATCTCCAGATACTTGAGTGAAATTCTTACAGAATAACTTTCCACTGACACTGTCTCTGGAACCTGGAATACATCCTACCAACATTTACCTTATCAGACCCCTAACACTATCTAGATATTCAGCCTGTATTAGCTCCAAACTGAAACTTCTGGACCCCACCATTCTGCTTTTCCCTGTTATTCTGAGTCATCAAATGATCCTGACATCATGCTATCACTTCTTGTCTACTAACTTCTTGTCACTGCTAATGTCCATTCTTTCATTATCCATAGATCCCTCTGACCACCTTCCTGCCCTCACTGAAATGTTTCTCCCCTGATGACCTCTCTTCTAACAGAGACTCTCTAGAGAAGAGGCAGCTCATTCTACCACATTACACTTCAGACTCTACAGATCATGTCAACCTTCCCCTCACTTCTCTGTCCTTGGAGGTTCATGTTATCTGTCTCATGAATATTTTTCTCCTCAAGTGCTTCTTGACAAAATAAGTGTCTTTGTTCATACGAATTATTAATTTATTCATTCACTTGGTAAAGTTTATTGAGTGTTTAAAATGCGCCAGGTGCAGGAGATAAAAGATAAATGATAGACTGGTAAGGAAGACATATTGTAAGAAAATGTTCATATTGTGTTATAATGTTATTATAATAATATAGACTCTATTGAAGAAATGATCACATCCATGAATTCAACTAGCAGCTTAGAATTCCAAATCTTACCTCCAGTTCAGATATCTCTTTCAAGAACTTTCTGACAGTGATTGCCAACTCTGATGAAACATCTAAAGCCAAAATTTAGGGAATCAATACTTTCCCCTAAGTCTCTTCTCCTGGATTCCATATCCCTCATCATTACAAATCATGCAGATTCCTAAATTAGAAACTATGGTACAGGGATAGAAAGCTCAAACCATTACCAAGGAAAAATAGAATCCAAAAGTGAGTGAAGTAGGGCAGTGGTAAACAATTGGGAATGGTGGAAACTGGCAAACTGAAAATCACAGCCTCATTTTTAGGAGGTAGTCACTGCTCCCTTCCTAGCAATTACTGCAACTTAAGAATAAAGGTTGCTACATCTCACAATTTTTGACAAGAACCAGGGAATCCAGATTTTTGTGAGCAATTTCTTGGATTTTCTAACATTGTGCAGCCAGCTCAGGATCACCACTGTATGCCAAAAGCTCTGGGTGAAAGGTTGTTAGGAAGCAGCATAGACATAACATGTTAAAATTTCCCACCCCAGGGACTATTCATTAATTATAAAAGGAAAAAGGCATTTTCATTATGGAGAAGTTTGACATAGACTTCCTTGAGCAAGTGATCAAACAACATCACCAACAAAAGTAAGGGGACAAACTGAAATTATGTGTCCCTGATTTAATTCAATGGGAAGTGCACTACAGTCCCAATAAGGTTTAACCTGAGGAAATAATCAGACAAATTAAGAGGAGGGACAACTATAAAACAACTAGGTAGAATTCATCATAAATGCCACATAACTTCACAGAAGACAAAGTTGAGACACTGTTTCACATTAAAAGAGGCAAAAAAGTCATGACAACTAAATGCAATGTGTGATCATTATGTGGATCTTGGATTTAAAACACACACACACACACACACACACACACACAACATTGTTGAAGCAACTGGGAAATTCAAATATGAATAGCAGAGAAGCTAATATTACTGTATTATATTAAATTTCTTGAGGTGGATAATAGTTTAGAGAAAAATCTTTTCTGGGAGAAAAATCTTAGAACATACATGATAGAGTATTTAGGAGTAAAGTGACCAGATGTTTGAAACTGCTTTCAATTGACTCAGAAAAAGAAAAAGTGAAAATTAAATATAACAAAACGAACAATTGATGAATATAGGTTATATATGTGTGTTCTTGAACAATTGTGTCTTTGTACAATTTTGTTTTCAAAATAAAAGGTACCTAGACTCAAAACCAAACCAAACCAAACCAAAACAAAACAAAACAAAAAACCATTCTAGTTGGACCACTCTCCCCTACTCCCAAAAATCTCCAAATGTATAAACCTGGAACTGAGAGGCAATTAACAGACCAACACTACCCTGCACTTGGTTTAAGAGACATCCCGTCCACACTTCCTCATTTAATCTCCAGTTCCATTCTCATGCTGAAACTTCTCCAGCACCTGCTCACTGCTCCTAACCTTGTAATCCCCACTTTCCAACCCTAGTGTATGTGCTGATAATTTCTAACTTGTTCTACCACAGCCCCCCCACCTCCTGCCAATCCATGCTCCATACCCGTCTTTTTCTAAAATACTATCTACCTAATAATCTCTTACTCTCCAGTACTCCAAAGAAAGTAAACTTAGCATTCAAATAAAATGATCCTCACAACTTGTCTCCAGACTGCATGCGTCCCCCTCTTTTCCATTATATTCTCTACACATGACTCAAAACTGCTTAGAAGTCCCAAATATACCACACAATCGTATTCCTTTGCTAAAATTGTTCCCTTCACTACAGTGACTTTCCTTCCTTTGTTACTCTAGCAAATAGGAATTCATCTTTCAAGACCCCTGCCAAAAATCAACTTCCCTGTATATCACTCCTCTCCTCTGAAAGAATGAAGGGGTTCTTCCTGTGTTCCCATCCATGTGTCTATTGTACTATGGTCTCTATTGTGTGTCTGTCTTTCCCTTCAAATTGTATGTTCCTTAAGAACATACCCAGGCCTAGAATAACGCTAGTGCTTGGGAAATGTGCAAACATTTGATGAGTTGATCTTTGTTAATTGCTGTATTCAAGCTGTTTTGATTTCAGCACTTTCTGTGAAAAAGCTTACCTATTCAGAAAAGGTCAAAGTCAGGTACCCTGTCAGAGGGAACTAAGCATTAGAAGGAAGATAATCGAAAACCAATTGACAAAGTGTTATGGAGAATTACTTGCTTCCAAAGCAAAATTAAGTTTCTGGGCCTATCTTAGATGAGAAGATAAATCCCAGCACTGAGGCCTTCAAAGCATGACAGGAGAGTTTTGCTGCTCTGAGGTGTTAAAGGCTTAGTTTCTCCCCTTCCAAATGTCTGTGCTCTCAAGAACTCTGTTTCTTGGGAAATTCTAAACACATTGACATAGCCTTTTCAATGCAAGGGTCTGTTTCCTGTAACCCTGTGCCTCCTTTCAATTAAGATCAAACAGAATTTAACGTTTAGCGGAGCCAGTAGTCTTTCTCAAGTTAATGTTAATTATAAGTCTGGTGGATGCCTTGCGGCATATTCTCAGCCTATCTGATTTTATGAGCCGATGGGGCAAAGCTTCAAGGAGACTGAGCATTCTGCCTCTGTTATTATCGTGTTTGCCTGGAACAATACATAAGAATTTTTTCTTCCCAGGAAATCTTCATATAAGTATTTCTTATATTGAAAACATTAATCTATTCTTGAGGCTAAGAATAAAATTATCAATTCACTTCTATTATGTTTTTGAAGTAATTAAAAAAACTTGGATATTTTATTTTTACATATTTAATGTGAAATTTGCTGCCTTAAAAATAGAATATTGAAATACTTTACTATTGTGTAAAAGGAGAACAACCATCTCTGGATCCATCTTCAGAATATGTGATAACCTAAGTGAAGGTCATTGACAAACCTCAGAGGTGGATACACATAAGAGGTCAAAATACCTATTGTTTCCTTAAACTACAGTTTGCAAAGAGGTAGGTGACTTAGGTTTGCCAGATAAAATGCAGAGAAACAAATTCAAATGTAACTAGTGGTCCTATATCTTTATTTGCTAGACCTGTCAACCCTAAGTGTTGGCTGGTTTTATTTAGTAAATATACTGTTTTTTAAAAATAGATAAACAGAAGGGAAGGGAATGAAAACTAATAGAAAAACAGGGAGGGGGACAAAACATAAGAGACTCTTAAATATGGAGAACAAACAGAGGGTTATTGGAGCAGGTGTGGGAGGGTGTATAGGCTAAATGGGTAAGGGGCATTAAGGAATCTACTCCTAAAATCATTGTTGTACTATATGCTAACTAACTTGGATGTAAATTTAAAAAATAAATTAAAAAAAAAAACAGAAATCAATTAAAAAGGAAGATAGAGCAACATTGGGTTCACATTCTTGTATTACATCATTTGGATTGCCCATTTTGTATATGATCATTTGCTCTCTGCTTCAATGCAGTCACCACCTGCCCCATTCCTGACTCCTGGATCCTGCAGACATGAGTTTTCAACCCTTGTTCTAATTATGTTTACAAACTATGTGTTTGCATACACCTACCAATGGTGGTATCTGCATGTGATGGGCATTTGACCATGTCCAAATTCCAACTGGGAAGCAGGAAATGTTATTTGAATGGTGCACATTCATACTGATTATACACTGTTGCATCCCATCAGTTATACTTTAAAAAAACAAGTAATCTTTCACATATTCTATAGTGCTTGCTTTTTTTTTCCAGAACCTCCAGTCAGTTCAGCCTCAGCCCTAAGCATTTTAGGTGAGCTAGCATGCCACAGTGGAAATGTAGTGGGTTTTAAATGAGAACAGTGAGTATTTTAGCCCCTACTCAATACCTAAAACAATTGTTTGACTTTGGAAGATTATTTAATCTCTCAACATCTCAGTTTTCCTATCTGAAAACTAAAGAGGTTGAACAAAACTCGATGGCTTTAAGTCTATATTGCTGTTAATAATGGATGATTCCATGAAGTTAGTTTATAGGCAACACTCTCTAAAACTCTAAAATCAGGACATCACCTTTTGAGGTAAACAGTTAAGTAACTTTCCTGTATTACTGTAAAGTTTTATGACATTGGAAAACATTTAGCTATTGTCAGACTTGCATAGCATCACTGCAGGATTGCTAGGAGACAGTAAATGTTTTTACAAGCAAAAAGCCTTCACTCTTTCCTACTGCTATCTGCTGCAAAAAAAAAAAAAAAGTTTGCACAACTACTGGTTCATACCTCTTTTATTGACTCAGAACAAGAGATATATCTTTTAGAGATGTAAGTTGAAGAAAAGGAAAAAGCTGCTTTTACTCATTTAATTCCTTTAGCAGAAGGGAAAGAGGCTGCGTAGACAAATTTCAAAATAAAATAGTGTCATTGAAGAGCTATCCCAAGCAGAGGTTTGGTTGACTTAGATCCACCTAAAACAGAGGGTTTTCAAAAGCAGGGAGGTGAAACCGTCTTCCAGACTAGAGACAAGACCACACCTGAATACACCCACTCTCTGAAAGGATTAAACACTTACCTAATCATTATAAAAATCTTCCTTTATGCAAACTAACCAAATTGCCTCAACCTGAGGGGAACACAATTAACACTTTCTCAATAGATGCACTTATCTCCCTCACTGCTTTTTTCCCTAGGTTCCTATAATCATAGATCATAGCTTCTCAAAAAAGCCAACATTAATCCTACCTTCTTTCCCACAATTAACTTCCAAATTTAAATTATTCTGTTGTTAAAACTAAAGAATGAGCCAGACAAATGGTATCCTGAAGAGAGAATTGTTAGCCATGGGACCAGGAAAATACTTCTAGTTTATTAAACTGCTGTTTTTAAAAAAAATGATAATAATCCACTGTTATACTTAGTAATTACATAGAATTAAAAGGGACCAAAGCAATTAAGGTGGAATGGGAGAGCACAAGAGAAGATGTGTTTAAAAGTTACAAAAATGGGGCGCCTGTGTGGCTCAGTCTGTTAAGCATCTGACTCTTGATTTGGGCTCAGGTCATGGTCTCACGGTTCGTGGGTTTGAGCCTCATGTCCAGCTCCTTGCTGAACGTCCAGAGCCTGCTTAGCATTCTCTCTCTCTCCCTCTCTACCCCTTCCCCTGCTCCTGCACATCTCATGTGCACACTCTCTCCCCCTGTCTGAAAACCTTTTTAAAAATTTGCAAAAAAGTTCAAAATTTTGCAGTGACTTTATTCTGCCTATTATTTAATTTAAAAAATATAGCAGAAAATATAAACCGTCCCAGTTATTAGGATCTTAAAATAGATTATACATGCAACATTATTTATTATTTGTATCTTTAAAAAGTAAGGATAAAAACTTAGTTGTGATATTATTTTGAAACTAATAAAGGCATTAGTACAGGTATGCCATGCAAAAATAGAATTATTCTAAAAAAAGGAGCATTCTAAACTCAACCTCAATCTACCTCATCTCTGTTTAATACATGTTTGACCACTTGACAATGAAATATAATAAGCAAATAAAAAATCTATCATCTCAATAGAATAAAGATACCATGTTAATGTACTGTCACTCCATAGTTGGTATATAACCAAGTCAGTAAATATTAACTTTATATTGCATTTGCATATCTGGTAATAGGCTGAGAAATGCCTTACAAAAATAATAAAAATTCTAATTAATAAAGGTCAAAAAATGTTTTAAAAAATGCAAGTTAGAGCAGCCTAATTAAAAGAATAATTTAACAATGATTCTAGAAGTTCTATTTACAATAATGTGCTATGGTGGTATAGATCCTCAAAAGACAATACTAAGGAAATAAACTTTGTATGATGCTTAACAAAGAGACTTTCTGACACTTTCTTTTTCTGGAAAAAACAACAACAACAAGGGAATAAGAATTGTGATGGGGTTATTGAGTTGTAGCCCCACATTGAGAGTACAGATTACTTAAAAAAATTTTTTTTAAATACTACCAGTAATTACTACAATTTTGGTTGGTAGGAAGACATAGCAGGAGGAAAAAGACAGATGAGAAAATTCTTTTTCTATAAAAATCTCTTTCATGAAAGCACAAATAAATGTTCCACATTATATTGAAATACATTGTCTTTTGGACTACCTAAATAGTAATCCAAATTCTGACCTTCTTAAAATTTGATAGAAAAAATAAGACAGGAGACATTACTAGAGCACATGAGAGTGGATGCAGACACATCTTAAGAAACATAAAATGGCAGAATTTTCAGCTTTTCAAGGGGTTTTATAGGACTAAACTGATGTTGGAAATGAAGGAAATGGCAAATAATATTAAATTCCTTTATAACCTGCGGCCCGTTGACAAATACTTGAGGCAGGCAGAGTATGACATTTCTCCAGGAACTCCTGTCTTGATGTTAATGCTTTGCTAGAGGGAAAAACAACCTGAGCTTAACAACAGCAAGGCCTCCAGTATCCTATAAGTCTTTTTAGGCATATGAAAATCCTTTTGGAATCTTCCTCTTGACTTTACCTCCTCCAAGTCCCAAGTATATAACCAGTCTCTCCTCATGGTCCCAGGCAGCTCTTCCTGCCCACAGGTCCTGTCCCTGTGCTTTAATAAAATTATCTTTTTTGCACCAAAGATATCTCAAAAATTCTTCCTTGGCCATTGGCTCCAAACCCCATCATAAACCACAAAATCCTATACTATTTTTTGTTAAATGTGAGTAGGAAAAAATTATAAAAGTAGATATACTTAGGAGGTGCCCGCGTGGCTCAATTGGTTAAACATCTGACTTCAGCTCAGTTCATGATCTCAGGGTTTGTGAGCTCGAGCCCCACATCAGGCTCAGCACTGACAGTGTGGATCCTGCCTGGGATTCTCTCTCCCTCCCTCTCTCTTTGCCCCTGCTCAACTCCCTCGTGTCCATGTGCTCTCTCTCTCTCAAAATAAACTTTAATAAATAAAGATATACTTAGTTGTGGGGCTCATTATTATACAATTGTCTACTTTTTAACACCTTTCAAGTCACATAATTACACATTTCAAATATGTCTAAAAAGCAAAATATATAGCTTTGTCAACTTTTCATTATTACAGTCATGTGAGAAAATGAAAGCGTTTATCCATGAGTGAAAATATTTACCATTGGCTCCCACTTTGTTTTAAATAGCATGTAAAGAGCAGAAATTCAAAGATACAAGCAGAGTACTTGTCCTTAATTTGATGCCTTAATTTATAGAGAACACAACTGCCTTTATGAGTCAAAGAGCAGTACAGAAGTTTCATCTTCAGCAACCAGAATGAAATTCATGTTGAATATTGGAGATGACTTGCAAGAGAAGGCAAAAGGAAAATTATTTAGAAAAAAAATTAAAACTAGAGAGGAAAATAGAAAAGGAGAAAAAGAGAATCCAATCTGATAGGTATGTTGAGAACTGTGGATGTAAAATAAGAAGAATGGTTTTCTTGATGATGCTTATTAAAGGCTAATATGTTTAAAAAGAAAAATTAAAATCTCAGTTTTCTAACTCCTGAAAAGGAGTGATGATAAGTACAAGGTGAAACGTCCAGGAAAGTGAAGAGATTAGAATCAGACTAAAGGATGTGTTCTGTAATGGCAGGTTTAGGCTTCATTCTCACCCTGTAATTCGTGTTGAATAGTGAGTGGAATGAGATCATCTTGGTAATTCACAAAAGTGGGGTGAGAAGAATTGGCATAGTTCCCATATGAGTAGCAAATACTAAGTGTGTGAATATTGTTGCCAGTCTGTGATATAGTAAGAACATTTTTAAATTTAAAAATAATAGAAGTTACACATGAAAGGACTGTTCTCATAGAAATAGCAAAGAAAAAGTCAATTAACTTTAGTTGAATTTATTTGTTTCTAGGGTTTCAACAGCAAAACACTGGTTAAGTTTGATCAATTACACAAACATGTAAAGATTTCTCAAGTAAAAGTGGTGTCCCTGCAAGGGGGTAGCATTACTTTAATTAGGCGTTCATATTCTGGAAATCATAGTTGAATTTGAAATTAAGAAGTCATTGGTGATTGAGTTAACTAACTCGAAAGAAACTGAGGGATAACGGCAGGGATAATGGATTTGTGTATTTTTTATTTTTTTTTTTACATTTGGAACTAGCAAATTCATGTGGCACAGCTATATTCTTTCCATATAGATTGGTCTTCATGAACAGTCAGTTTATGATTGGATCGCTGAGCAGTTTTGAGACAGTTAAATGATTGAAAGATTTAATGACACTAGATTCTAAGAGTTTGAGGGATGAGATATTTGACTCAAGACTTTCCTCATATACATGTCAATACCTGATCATTGTAATTTGGTCTTCTGTTTTCATGCTAAATATCTCTTTTCAGCTTGAGCTTTCCATACATTTTACATTTGATTGCATTTGATTTTCCTAAACATTCCAATGAGATTACACCCAGAATGCTTTGTTAGAGTTTTGGGTGTTTCCAATGTTTTCAGTTAGAAAGTTAAGCCATCTTTTGGTTCCTCCCACAGATAGTCTTATTGAATAACTGTGCATTTTACTAGCTTACCTCTCAGAGGCCATCTGCTTTCCCTAATTTCCAAGTGCTGGGAATAGCAAACTTCTTTCTAGGCTCCACTTACAAACTTTTTTTTTAATTTTTTTTTTTTATTAACATTTATTTATTTTTTGAGAGTCACAGAGAGACAGAGCAGGAGCAGGGGAGGTGCAGAGAGAGGGAGACACAGAATCCGAAGCAGGCTCCAGGCTCTGAGCTGTCAACACAGAGCCCGATGCAGGGCTCAAACCCATGAACTGTGAGATCATGACCTGAGCCGAAGTCAGTCACCCAACCAACTGAGCCACCCAGGTGCACCATATTTTTGGTCACACAGCAACCTCTCAAGTGGAATTTCAGTGGGAAGAAAAAGTATATACTTTATCTCATTTAATTAATAGAAATATGCAATTTTTTTACATTATACTACTCAAAATATCCTTGTATCCCCAAAACCAGTATATCTATATAATGTGAAGTAATGAAAATGCAAATATTCATAACTAAAAGTATATCCATCCATAAAGCTAATAGTGGTACTATTTTGACCTATGGAACCCAAGCTGAGAAGCAGACTTGGGGGAAATATGATTAATTTTATTTTGAACATGTTCTCTTTTGTGTTCCTTTGAGATATCCGAGTATTTTCCAGGAGACAGTTGTGAATGCAAAGGAGGAGTAGTTATTGATAGTGGCATATGTGTCCCAAGGATCAAGCAAGAATAGAAACTGTTTCTTGAGTTGAACAGTTTATGTCATTGATGACTACATGAGAATGGTTTCTCTTGGACATCCAGCAGAAACAAGATTTCAGTGGGTGGAAGAATAAGTGGAACATGTTTAAACAGAGTATAGAGGAGATTCTTTCAAGAAGTTTGTGAAGGGGAGGAAAGAGAGGACCAGGCTGTTGCTAGACAGAAGCTGAAGTAAGAGAGGTTACTTTTTGTTTTGTTTACTTTGCATTTTTATGGGAGAGACTTGGACATGTTTAAATGCTTAATGAAAGCCTAAAAAAAAGAAGAGGTTGAAGCCTAAAGAGGCAGGCAGTACCTTACAATATTAACATTACAAATATTTACACAGACTAAATGAGTTTATGTCACTTTACTCATTACCCAAATCTAAAACAAAATTGTGATGCTTCCTGAGGGATGGTTTAAAACAAACAAACAAACAAACAGCCATGAGTGTGATAAACTCAGGAGGGGCACACATGGCTCAAGAGTCGTAGCAGGGCTTGTTTTATTGTGCCAGCGGCAGATCACTGCATAGTCTGCAGATGGGATTGTGTGCTTCCTCCTGCTTGTGGAGTTTGGGGAGTGCCCAGGGAAAGAAAGTCGAGAGCAGGGCTCTGTGCTGGCTATAGAAGCAGACTGCTCTTTCTTCTCAGTTTGCAATATGTGCCAAGATGATTTTCATCCACCTTGGGTAGTTATCTGAAGAAGCCTTCGACTTCTTACCTTTGATTTTTCTAAAGAACAGCTACACATATTGTAAAGCACCAAACCCAAATATATGAAAATGCATAAAGGAAACATAATTCAAGAATAGCTAACTCCAAGTCAGATTATAACTTTGGAAAAAGAAGTCATGCAAAAACTTTGAAAAGAAAGCATTCAAAGAGAGAGAGTTAATAATGAATGACGACTAGAAAGACCTTGCTCAGCTTATGACATTTTTATATTTGAAAACTTTTGAAAAGCTAAAGATGGTTCATCATAGGTGAAGCTGTGCCTAGAAGTGAAAACTGAGAAAAATCTGTTTAGTTTCAAAAATAAGGATATATTGAACTTGTTAAAGATAATAAAATTTGTTATAGTAAAATGAAATCTTAGGAGGGATATGTTAAAAAATAAACAATATGTCCAAAATGGAGTCACCCATGCTAAGTTCCATGAATGAAGTCACCTGTGCCAAATTCCTTGCTGGCAAACCAAGACTTAATACTTAACCTAATTGTAGTTTCAGCCTCACCCAGGAGTGGACTTTTAAACCAATCAATCTAAAATTTCCTGATCAACACCAATAGAGGTAATCTGCATGATAGACCCTCTCCCTTTCCTCCTCAAAAGGTGACTTTGCCTGAAATAATCCCTTCTTTCATTTACGACTTCTTTGTCCCTATCCAGTTCTGCTTGTAAAAGGCTTCCATTTTTAAAAACAATTTTAATGCTTATTTATTTTTTGATAGAGAGAGACAGAGCACGAATGGGGGAGGGGCAGAGAGAGAAGGAGAAACAGAATCCAAAGCAGGCTCCAGACTCCGAGCTGTCAGCACAGAGCTCAACACGGGGCTTGAACTCACAAACTGTGAGATCATGATCTGGGCTGAAGTCAGAC
This sequence comes from Panthera uncia, assembly GCF_023721935.1. Lineage (NCBI taxonomy): Eukaryota > Metazoa > Chordata > Mammalia > Carnivora > Felidae > Panthera > Panthera uncia. Next base: position 78,384,297 of record NW_026057580.1, on the reverse strand, counting down.
GCTCAACCAACTGAGCCACCCAACCGCCCAGCACAGTGATCTTTAATGGTACTATTATAATTGTTTCGGTGAGTCATGAGCCACACCCACAGAAGATGGCAAACTTAGTGATAAATGTTGTGTGTGTTCTGACTGCTCCACTGACCAGGCCATTCCCCCATCTCTGCCTCTCCTTGGACTTCTCTAGTCCCTGAGATACAGCAATATTAAAACTAGGCCAATTAATAATCCTGCAATGGCCTTTAAGTGTTCAAGTGAAAGGAAGCGTCATCCATTTCTCACTTTAAGTCGAATGCTAGAAATGATTGAGTTTAGTGAGGAAGGCATATTAAAAGCCAGGAGAGGCCAAAAGCTAGACCTCTTATCCCAAATAGCCAAATTGTGAATGTAAAGGAAAAGTTCTTAAAGGAAATGAAAAATGCTACTCCAGTGAACATACCAATGTTAAGAAAGCAAAACAGCCTTATTGCTGATACAGAGAAAGTTGCAGTGGCCTGCATAGAAGGTCAAACCAGCCACAACATTTCCTTAGGCCAAAGCATAGTCCAGAGGAAGGCCCTAAATCTTTTCAATTTTATGAAGGCTGAGAGAGATGAGGAAACTGTAGAAGAAAAGTTTGAAGCTAGCAGTGGTTGGTTCATGAGATTTAAGGAATGAAGCCATCTCTATAACAGGAAAGTGCAAAGTGAGGCAGCAAGTGCTGATGTAGAAACTGCAGCAAACTACCCAGAAGATCTAGCTGAGATCATTCATGAAGGTGGCTACACTAAAAAATGAATTTTCAGTGTAGACAAAAGAGTCTTATATTAGAAAATGCCATCTAGGACTTTCATAGCTAGAAAGAAGTCTGTGTCCGACTTGAAAGCTTCAAAGGACAGGCTGATTCCTGTTGGGGATCATTAGGAGTAATGCAGCTGGTGACTTTAAGCTGAAGCCAATGCTCATTTACCATTCCCAAAATTCTAGGACCCTTGTTTTGCTTTTTAAATTTATTTATTTAGTTAGTTAGTTAGTTAGAGAGAGAATGCACACACCTGAGTCAGGGAGGGGCGAGAAAGAGGGAGAGAAAGAATCCCAAGTAGGCTCCATGCTGTCAGTGCAGAGCCTGATGCTCAACTTGACCTCACAAACTGTGAGATCATGACCTGAGCCAAAATCAAGACTCCAGTGCTTAATCAACTGAGCCACCCAGGTACCCCTGAAAATCCTAGAACCTTTAAGAATGATGCTAAATCTACTCTGCCTGTGCTTCATAAATGGAACAACATAGCCTAGATAACAGCACATCTATTTATAACATGGTTTACTGAAAATTTAAAGCCCACTTTTGAGACCTACTGCTCAGAAGAAAAAGATTCCTTATCCAAGAGCTCTGATGGAGATATACAACAAAATTAATGTTGTTTTCATGCTTGCTAACACAATATCCATTCTGTAGTCCATGGGGCAAGAAGTAGCTTCAACTTTCAATTCTTATTTATTATGAAAGAAAGAAAGAAAGAAAGAAAGAAAGAAAGAAAGAAAGAAAGAAAGAAAGAGGTGCCTGGGTGGCTCAGTCAAGTAAACGTTCGACTTCGGCTCAGGTCATGATCTCGTGGTTCGTGAGTTTGAGCCCCGCATTGGGCTGTGCTGACAGCTCAGGGCCTAGAGCCTGCTTCAGATTCTGTGTCTCCCTCTCTCTCTGCCCCTCCCCAACTGTACTCTGTCTCTCTCTCAATAATAAATGAAACATTAAAAAAATTTTTTTTTAATGAAACAAAGGAAGAAGGAGATTAATTCTCTGTATAGAAGAATTACACAAAATACATGTAGATATTTCCTTCCTGAAGATGCAGGCTAATTCCCTCTCTCCTTCAGTGTGAGCTAGATTTAATGATACCCCCAAAAAATAGAGCATGGAAAGGGAAAATTGGTAACTTTACAGCGGAAAGAACCAGCAAAAACTGTATCAACCAGGTCATCAAGGCTAATAGCACCAATGATAAATTATGCTAATATCATATACTACCTGATTTAATGTGATACTGTTGCTAAGTAAGAAACATTATTTTTCTTAGGAAGTGCACACTGATGATTCAGTGGTAAAGGGGCATAATATTGAAATACTATTACATGGTTCAGAAAACACACACATCACATATGTGTGTGTATATATATATATACACACACACACACACACACACACACACAGAAAATGACAAGGAAACATGGCAAATATTAACCGTTGGTGAATTGGGATGACAGATTTATTGAAATTCATTATACTATTCTTATAACTTTTCTGAAGTTTTAATGTTTTCAAATGAAAGTTAACAAAATTTAAAAGTAACAATTTTTCTTATTACAGGATCAATACATGGTCATGTGAAATAATTTTTGAGAAACAAACCCAAACATTTTAAAAATAAGAATAATACCTATAGATTATGAACATTTCATACTTTCAAGATGCATTTACCTTTTTTAAAGAAACCATATCCATATTAGACAAATTGATTTTTAATCTACTTTTTTCCTATATTGTAAATATTTTGTCATATCATTATAGCTCTACTATTTTAATGGCTGAGTGGGATTTCATTATAGGATTATTTCCCCAATTCCCTAATGCTACTTATTTCAAAGATTGTTGACATGTTCAGCATTTCAGCATAATAACCAACACTGATGTGAAACATATTTGTAGCTAAATCTTTTCCCACATGCATAAATATTTTCTGAATATAATTTTCTACCAGCTATAATTTTTTTGTTGTTAAAAAAATAACATTATAAATAATAAATATTTTTCTATGTATAGATATATACATGTATCTATACATAGAAAAAAATTTCAACAACCCCTAGGGGATCCACAGACCCCAGTATTCTAATTTCATCCTGTGGATGTCATGATTGTATATGTATTGTTTTTAGTTCTGGTGGTTCCATTATAACTTTAAATAACAGAGCCCTTTTTCTTTGTCTGTTTATTTCCAGCTATGAAAGGTGAGGAGACTAGTGCACTTAAATCACCACCCACCTTTCTTCCCCCTCTCTACCTTCAAAATTGTACTATAATCTTGGATTTATTATTAGTCAATATGAACCATAAGCCAGGCACTATATTAAAAAAGGAAGAGCATCAGAGAAAGAATAAAGATAAAATAAAAATATTTTATTTTTCTTATTCTTAATTGATCTATAGATAACTTTGTTCAAAATAATAAGAGCCACAATGTATTGGGTGATTATACTATGCGGATTAAGAATAAGAGAATGAAATTGAGAATATTCTGGGTTTTAAGTTTATTTATTTATTTTGAGAGAGAGAGAGATAGCACGCAAGCAGGGGAAAGGGAGAGAGAGAGGGAGAGAGAGAGAGAATCCCAAGCAGATTCCACACAGTAAGCCCAGAGCTTGGTGAGGGGCTCGAACTCATGAACCATGAGATCACGACCTTAGCCGTAATCAAGAGTCTGACACTTGGGGCGCCTGGGTGGCTCAGTCGGTTAAGTGTCCGACTTCGGCTCAGGTCACGATCTCACGATCTCACGATCTCGCGGTCTGTGAGTTCGAGCCCCGTGTCGGGCTCTGGGCTGATGGCTCAGAGCCTGGAGCCTGCTTCCGATTCTGTGTCTCCCTCTCTCTCTGCCCCTCCCCCGTTCATGCTCTGTCTCTCTCTGTCTCAAAAATAAATAAACGTTAAAAAAAAATTAAAAAAAAAAAAAAAAAGAGTCGGACACTTAACCGACTGAGAATAGTTACAAGACATGTGCACTATACATGAAGTATTATGGTATTACCTAAAGATGGACTTACTTTTCTGTAAATGTATATTGCAAAGTCTAGGGCAACTACTAAAAAAGTTTTAAGAAGTATAATTGATATACTAAGAGAATAGAGAAAATGGAATCATGTAAAATGCTCAGTTAATATCACAGAAGGCAGAAAAGAAAAAAATGGAAGACAGAAAAGAAACAAAGAACAAGGACAATGAATAGAAAGCAGTTACAAATATGGTAGATATATTTCTCCCATGTGCTCAGAAACAGCTATCTGCTGTAGGGTGGTGCAATGATTACCTTTTCTTCTGTTTGCATCACTTGGGTCACCAGCTGCCAAGGATTCTGATACTTAGAAGCTGTCCTACTGCTGCTGGTGATCAGAGAAGTGAAAAGAATATATTATATTGAGTTATGTGTATCTTAAAGCTGCGTTGAGCTAACAGCAGCTCTTGTAGGAGTTTTGGTGAAATTCTCCTTTCACCCTTTTTCTAGGAAAAAGGCACAGATTCATGGACACTGGGCCAAATTATTGAAGGGAAGACACATTTTTTTTTCTCTGAATCACTGTCCCTTCTTTCTCTTTCTGAGATAAAGTCCTTAAAGCAAGCTGTATTTATTTATTCTGAGAAGTTATTATACATGGTGGGAAGCACTGGAGACCAACATGAATGTAGCCCAGTTCCTGCCCTCAGTAACTTCACATTCTAACAGAGAAGGTAGAGAACAGAAATAGACACCTTTACATGGTAGTGTAATAGATGCTATGACAGAAAGAAATATACTGTAGAAGCACAGGGTAGAAGTAACCCAGACTGGAGGTGGGAAAGAATTAGGTAAAGGAATATATCATAGACAATATGAACAATGTGTTCAGGAACGTGAAGGTGGGAGAGAGCCTGACATTTTCAGGGCTGTGCTAACACTCTTAGGATAATTTCTCTTTCTTTCTTTCTTTCTTTCTTTCTTTCTTTCCTTCTTTTCTTTCTTTCTTTCTTTCCTTCTTTCTTTCTTTCTTTCTTTCTTTCCTTCTTTTTAAGTTTATCTATTTATTTTGAGGGAGAGAACAAGTACCAGAGGGGAAGAGAGAGAGAGAGAGAGAGACAGAGAGAGAGAATCCCAAGCAGGCGCCACACTGTCAGCGCAGAGCCAGATGCAGGACTTGAACTCACAAACTGTGACATAATGACCCAAGCCGAAATCAAGAGTAGGATGTGACTGAGCCACCCAGTCGCCCCTAGGATAATTTCTTTTTTAAAATGTTCCCTTGTTACTTTTACAACGTGACTGCTGTCTGGGCCTGCACCTCAATCTGCCAGACATCTAGGGACATTTCTTAAAGCAAGGGTTAATAGTTAAAGTACAAAGTGGCATCATGCCTGAGGAAAAATCATTGTTAAAGCATTGCTAAAAAAAAGAATACAAGAAATAAAATAAGGAAGAAGAAAAGAGACAATACCTAACTCCTTTCCCCACCAAATGTCAGGAGATAGGTGTTTGGTTCTGGGTCAAGAAGTGGTCTTGGAAAATGGTATACAATCAGGCTGGTCATGCAGAAGATATTTGCACTAGTATATTTGTGACCTGAGAAATGCTAATACCTGGAAAGTTAAAATATGAGAAAATATAAGACTTTGTCAGCAACTGTTAAAAATGACAAGTGCTACCTTTCCTAATATGATTTGATTCAGTGAGTTCTCATCCTTTGCTGCAAAAACAACTCCAGAAATTATCTGATGATCTGACATCCTGTGTTAGCCTTGGTCTTCAGCTGACATAACATGCAGGATGTTTGGCAGTAAGAAGAGGGTCAGTTGTGTTTTTAAGACCCATGCTTTGGGGTCCCACATTTCAGTGTCCACAGAAAATCTAGCTAATTTTTCTTTAATTTTTTTTCCACCTTAATACAGAGTGTCCTACCCTGAATTGAGAAATCAGCCAACGATACCTAAGCTGTCTTCGATGTCAAAATCTATCATATTTCATCTTATAAACAAGTTAAACAAGTTGCAAAAGCTTGAAATGTCATCCTGACAATATGTATCAACGGCTATAAATTGTAAAATTAACATGTCAAGGAGAATGCATCAAGGTAGACATAATATAATTGATCATCTAAAGTTATCTCTGCAATGGGCCTGGATCTCGAAGGAAAGGATTTTTTAGAGTGTCAATGAAAATGCATACATTTAACTCCTTGCCTTGCCTTTCTACTCTGCTCATTCTTGATCAAGATTACTAAATCAATAAGGTGTTTTTGAACTTTTACCTTGATTTCATAAACATTATTATCTCTAGCTTCCCATCTTCTCACTTTTCCCCTGGATTCAATTCAGAAGTCAGCAAAGTGTTCTCACCTGGTACTTAAACCACAGCAATTCCCATTCACAGCAATTCTTTTCTTTTGCATTATGTCCAGGTGATCTAGTAGAAAATAATTTATTTCCTCAAATTAAATTTTGAACTAAATGATGATATTGAGTAGATTTGGTTTCTAAATATGTTTTCAGAAAGTTTTTATGTGGAAAAAAATTAAAAAATAATACATTGCTTCAGAAATTTTTGGTTTATGTAAGTCTTTTATGGCTGGTAAGAACCTGTGACCCAAACCTTTGGGTTTAGACATACCTGTTTTGTTTTTAAAAAGTTAAAAGGATCGGGGTGCCTGGGTGGATCAGTCGGTTAAGCAACTGACTTCGGCTCAAGTCATGATCTCGCAGTTCGTGGGTTCTAGCCCTGCGTCAGGCTCTGTGCTAACAGCTCAGAGCCTGGAGCCTGTTTCAGATTCTGTGTTTAGCTCTCTCTGCCCCTCCCCTGCTCGTCCTCTGTCTTTCTCTGACTCTGAAAAATAAATAAACGTTAAAAAAAAAAAAAAAAGTTAAAAGGATCTACGGTAGCATCTGGAAAAATAAGTAGATAAGAACATTTAATAAAAATAGAGTTCAAAATCCTAGACTGAGTTCTAAAATGCCCTTCTAGATAATAAAAGCTATTCTGAAATTAACATAACTTTTATGAGACTATTATAACATAATACTAGACACAATGCAATAAAACAGACTTGATGGACCAGAACTGACTCTATTATATGTAAATTATAATATAAGAAGCATCACAAATCAATGAGAAACAGATGCACAATGTAAAAAATTGCATTGGCCAAAAAATTCAATGTCATAGGAAGGATAGAAAGAGACAATTAGAGACTTAAGAGACACAACAAAATGCAACATATGGACTTTGGTCTCAGATGCAAAGAAATCAATTACAAAAAGACACCCTGCAATTCTTAGGGAAATCTGAATATGGACTGAGTATTAGTTAATATTAAGGAATTATTTTTAATTTTGTTTCATGGGATAAAAGCATGGTATTATATATATCCATTTTGAGAGACAGAAAGAGTATGAGCACAAAATGAATCCATTTATCCATTTTGAGAGAGAGAGAGAGAGCATGAGCATGGGAGGGGCAGAAAGAGAAGGAAAGAGAGAATCCCAAGCAGGCTCTGCACTGACAGCAGGGCTCAATCTGACAAACTATGAGATCATGACCTGAGATGAAATCAAGAGTCAGTCGCTTAACTGACTGAGCCACCCAGGGACCCTGGTAATTATATATTTTAAAAGGAGGTGTCTTTCTTAGTTAGAGAAACATACTAGATTATTTATGGTGAAATGACCAGATATCTAGGATTTGTTTCCAAATATTCCAGATTAAAAAACAAAAGAAGGGGAGGAGAGGAGAGATGAGATAAGGAATACAAAATGATCATTGGTGAAGTATGAGAATTCATTATCTTGTTCTTGCTATTTTCCTACACTTTTGAAATTTCTATAGCAAAAAGTTATTTTAAGAGAACACTGGAATCAGTTCTTCAAATAAAATCTCACATCATAATAGGAAAAAGAGACAAAGTATTTTTCTGGAGGAAGACAGAAGAGAGTGCTACAACCTTCTAGCTCTTCACCCTTTCCCAAGGGAGCCCCTGAAACGTCTCCATGGAACATGGTTTGAAAACTGCTGCAGCCCCTGGTTCAACTCCCTAGGCTAATAGCAGAGGCTCTTTCCAAGCACCAGAGTTTCAAAGTTGCCTGTTCCCATCCCACAACTGACCTGTTTATAGGAATACACACTGTACTCACCTCCCTGTACAACCACCTCCTCCCACCTCCCCAGGCAATGACCTTCCTTGTATTCACAGTGACCTTACTGCTTCCCTTGTTCTTGATGAGTGAGCACTTGGTAAAAATGTTCCTCATCTTTTGATTTGGTGTCCTTGTGGGTAGAATATTTCACCATAGCACTAACCATAATTTTCATAAAGGACTGTTAAATTGGAAAGAAAATACTGTTGAGGCAATTGGTCAACTATTCAGAAAATTCAGTATATGCCTTAACATACATTCATCAAAATTTCAAAAGCAATAAAGAGTCAAATGCAAAATTAAAACGCAAGCACAAAATGAAGAGTTAAGGTAAAATTGTAGTTGAATATCAAATCTCTGTGTGAAACTTCTACTTCTACTGTAGAGAGTATAGTATTTCTACTGTCAAGAGTCTAAGAAATTTCATACCAACAACATACCAATGTTTTAAAGCTTAAAATCACATAATAAGCTAGAAAAAGAGCCACAGTGAAAAAAAAAAACAAGTGATTAAGCTTTTTATTATAAAAAAGAGCATTTAAAAACACTAAGATCACGAAAGAGCAAAAGGCAAATGTCATAAACATTCATTTCTTATGAGAAAAATACCATAGGTATATTTATATAAATATAGATAGATATTATTAATGTCTCTATTAATTAAAAAAATGTAAAATAATGAGTTTTACCTATTAAAACGGTAATAAAAATGTCTCAAATATAATTCTTGCTAGGTTCAAAAAGATTTTACTTTTTAAAAAATTTTTTTAAAATTTATTTTGAGAAAGAGAGAGAGCGCATGCACACATGCACACATGCAGGGGAGGAGCAGAGAGAGGGAGAGAGAAACCCAAGCAAGGTCTGCACTGTCAGCACAGAGCCTGATGCAGGGCTGGAACCCACAAACTGTGTGATCATGACCTCAGTCAAAGTCGGATGCTTAACCAAGTGAGCCACTCAGGCACTCCTCATAAAGCCTTTACAACTTTGACTCTAGTTATTAAAATTTATACTAAAGAAACAAATCTTAAATTTAAAAAAATGAACAAGGTTGTTCATTAAATGTTACTTATAATAGCAAAAAAATTGGAAACAAACTACTGTTCAACAACAGATTAATTAATGGCTCAAATGCTCAATGGTATTTAAAAAGATTCTGTTATGAAAAGACAATCTACTGAATGGGAGAAGATATGTGCAAATGATATATTTGATAAGGGGTTAATATCCAAAATATATAAAGAATTTAGACACACAAAGAAATAAATAATCCAATTAAAACATGGGCAGAGGAACTGAATAGACATTTTTCCAAAGAAGATATACAGATGGCCAACAGACACATGGAAGATGCTTGACATCATTAATCATCATAAAAATGCAAATCTAAATCACAATGAAATATCACCTCATATTTGTCACCAATACCTGTGTTGGTAAGGATGTGGAGTAAAGGGAAGACTCACACACTGTTAGTGGAAATGTAAATTGATGCAGCCACTGTGGAAAACAGTATGGAGGTTCCACAATTAAATACCATATGATCCAGTAATTCCACTACTGGGTACCTACCCAAAGAAAGTGAAAACACTAATTCAAAAAGATATGTGCACCCCTATATTTTTGCATCATTATCTACAATAGATAAATATGGAAGCAACCTAAGTGTCAATCTATAAATAAATGGATAATGAAGTTGTGATAGATGTATATACAAAATATTACTTGGCCATGAAAAAGAATGAGATCTTGCCATTTGCGACAATGTAGATGGGCCTAGCAAGTATTATATTAAGTGAAATAAGTCAGACAGAGAGAGACAAATACTGAATAAATTCACTTTTATGTGGAATCTAAAAAACAAAGCAAAAGAATAAACAAACCAACAAAAAGCAGAAACAGACCTATAAATACAGAGAATAAACTGATGGTTGCCAGATAGGGAGAGGGAGTGGAGGGATGAGCAAAATGGGTGAAGGGGAACCTTCCAGTTATGGAATGAGAACATCACAGGGATAAAAGGTAGAGGTTGGAAATACAGTCATTGATAGTATAATAGCATTGAATGGTGATGCTACACTTGTAATGAGCATAGCATGGTGAATAGACTTGTCAAATCACACAATGCTGTAAACCTGAAAAAAATGTAACATTGGGAGCCAACTGTATTTCAATAATAAAAAAATTAAAACTTAGGAGATTCTGTTAATGCAAAAATGCTTACATTTTATGGTTAAGTCTTAAAAAATTGAAGGATGTAGGTTTCCATATAAAACTATCACTAATAATTTCAAAATAAAGGCAAACGTATTTACAAATTCAAAAATATTAAAACCAAATCTCTATATTTAGTCATTCTTTCCTTCAGATATTGAGATTGTATGAGCTTTTCTTTTTTTTTTTTTTAGTTTCTGTTAATTTTTAAATTTCTTTCAAATTTTCTCTAATAAATTTTCATCACTTTTATAATTTTGTTAAATATTTTTTGGAAAAGATATATGCTGTACTTGCAGTGTGAACAACTAGTGTTTATTAGGAAAGAATGACAAAGAAGTTGGGCAATCTAAGCTGTCTTTGATCTTCGCAGTGATATAGTGTGCTGTAATGAAGTTTATCTTGTCCTTTAATTACAGATCTTTGTATCAAACTGCTAGCTGGACAGAAAGTGAAAAGGAATTGCTGAGCTCACATGAAATAGAAGTCTCTGGCAGAGGTCTTCATCTTCCTTTGGACTTTATGAAAGATAACACCAAGAACTGCCATCATAATCAAGGCTTTTAATATCATGAGCCAAACATAATGTCAATCGTATTAAGAACCATATGCTGATTATGGGGAATGGTGAAATATTTAAGAAATATCACCTAGAGGGAAAAGGACATTCTCCTAACTAACATGTCTTCTTTTAATTTTAAATACATGGTTAAGATATGTGTACAAGAATTACAGTTTTGTTTATAATAATGACATAATAGGGAAAAAATAAAATACCCAATAACAGAGAAATAATTAAATATTATACAGAATATTCATTCTGTGGAATGTTACAGAACCATTAACAATAAGTAGGTCCATATAGTTTGACATGAAAGTTTACCATAGAGAATAAATGATTCACAAGCAGTATGTATATGTGTATAATTTGGTAACCTCTAGTGGGGTGGATAATAAGGGACCTTCACTTTTTTTACATACTTCTACCTTTGTTTGCATTTTGTGATGAAATGGCATTGTTTTTATAACTAAAGGAAAAGAGGAGAAAGAGGAAGAGGAAGGAGGAGGAGGAGAAGGAGAAGGAATCAGCAGTAACTGTACCAACAGCAGCAGCAGAACAAGGGAGGAAGGTAGGAAGAAGAGAAGGAAGGAAGGAAAAAAGAAAGGAGAACGTGGAGCTGCTGCCACCAGACCCGTGTAGGGCCATTCTCTAGGCTTGACCTTGACTAACCAGAGAGAGTGTCACACTATAGCATTATCTTAGTGAAATCTCTGTAGGCCAGGGTATGGTTCTGAAATTTTGCAACTTGAATGTCCATGTACCAAGAGCTGATCTACTTGTGAAAGGTGAGCCAAAAATTTTCTCCAAATATGAAGCAGATATAAAAACTTGGAATTAGAAATCGCGCAATTGGCCCTCAACAAGGCCATTTGGGACAGCGGAATAGTTAAAAGAATACAGGCATGGTTTCAGATCTTGACTGGGCCATTTACTACTACCGACTCTGGTCAAGTTACTTAACCTCGGTTTACTCATTTGTGAAGTGCGAAAAAGACAATATTAATATACTGAGGAGGTAACTGGATGAGCATAGAAAAAGAAGGAAGAGATTTGATGTGAATAGTTAACTTCAACTTATGCATGTTGCCCTAATGAAGATATGTCTAGTTTAGAACTAGAGAGGTACGTGCACTACAATTGCTCTCAGGGACTAGCAGTTAGTAATTGTGAGGTGTTACTGTTATTTCCATGCCAGACAAAATGCTAGGCACTGATGGCAACAGCAGAGAAAAAGACGGAAGAGGCTTCCTTTTTCATAACAAGTATATACAGGAACTTACAGACTGAATCATTTAGTCCATGTTATGATAAGAAGAGGGCAAAGTGCCATGGAAGTATAAAATGAGCATAAAAAGAAAAAGGTTTGGGGAAGAAGCAAGATTTCAGCTGAGAACTGAAGGGCGAGTAGGTTAGTCATGTGAAAGAGAAGGAGGAATGTGATTTGAGCAGAGGGAACCATCTGTGCAAGGACCACTGGTGGGAAGAAAGTGAGAGCTTCTGAGGTGCTGGGAAAAGTCTAGAACTGCTATGGCTCAGAGAGCTGCGAAGAGCAATGAGACAAGAGACCAGCTGATGTAATGTCTGAGAGGCAACTGAAGGATTGCAGTCATTATTTCCATAAAGACAAAGGGAGCCATTAAAGATTGCATAACTGGAAATCCATCCTTCCTTCCTTTTCTGTTCTTCTTTTTCTTTTTTTTTTTTTTTTATGTTAATTATAATGCTCCTTCTAGCTACTCTATGGTGGGGACACATTCTGACTCACCCTTACAGATTTACTCAAATTTACTCAAATTTTCAGAGTTCTGAAGGTTACTTACTATGTGTGCCAATCTACTATAGGAACTGAATTTATTTAAAGTGCTTCTCACCTTGTTTTCTTTTCATATTTGTACTGTTCATATTTTCTAGTCCTTGTCTACATCATTGACTATAGTTTAAGACACTAAGACTTGTTTTCCAACGGCCTTGTGATTACACAAATTGACATATCACTCTTTCACTTATTATAATTTTAATAGAAGTAGAAAGCACACACACACACACACACACACACACACGAAAGAAAAAGAAAACACAGAGGTAATGTTTTGACACTCTGAATTTGACTGTACTGGATTCCTGCTGCCCCCCTCCACCCCAGAATTACTACCTTTTCCTTTGTTCATTTCCCTTGAAAGGAATTGTAACTATTAGTTACCATTTTCCATTTCTCAAGGACTTACTATATATCCTGTGTACTTTATTCATATCTCATTTAATCATCACAACAACCTTGCAGAAATGAATTCTTATTTTTGTTTATAGTTGGGGGACTGAAGCTCAGAGGTTATATAGATCTTGTTCAAGGTCACACAGTGAATAATGACAAACAGTAACCCAAGTAGTCTGTTTGGGTTTACCTGTGCTTCTGCCAGCTTCAAGAATTCCTAGAACCATAAACAAGTTAAAAAAAAAGTATTGGGGTGCCTGGGTGGCTCAGTCGGTTAAGCGTCCAACTTCGGCTCTGGTCATGATCTCACGGCTGGTGGGTTCGTGTCCCACATGGTGCTCTGTGCTGACAGCTCAGGAGCCCAGATCCTGCTTCGGATTCTGTGTCTCCCTCTCTTTCTGCCCCTCACCCGCCCCCACTTTCTCTCTCTCTCAAAGATAAATAAACATAAAAAATTTTAAAATAAAAGTATTTCTAGATAGACTCTCAAAAAATTCATGTTTGAAATTACGGGCATTGAAAATTATGAGGGGGGCAGCACCTGGGTGGCTCAGTTTGTTAAGCATCCAGACACTTGATTTGTCATGATCTCATGGTCAGACTCCACACTAAGCATGTGCAGCCTGCTTGGGTTTCTCTATCTCTTTCCCTCTCTCTCTGACCCTCCCCAGCTCACATGCACGCACTTGCACACTCTCTCTCTCTCAAAATAAATTAATAAACCTTAAAAAAAAGTGTGAAAGGAAAAGTATTCTACTCCTCAAACCTCTAGCCTACAAGCAAAATATGTAAAATCTGATCATTGATGAAAAATACATGTTACTTGCTATAAATGGAAACGAATGGTAAAAATAAAAGTACACCACGTCCAAACCATCAATACAGCTTTACCCTGACATATGGTTGTATTTATGGTTTGGGGAGATACTAAAAATAACAAGAAGGGCACAAGGCTTGTTTAAAGCACCATCTTTAAAAATCCGTAGCGTGTAAGGATGAATACAAGAACAATTCTTATTTAATGCAGCAAAACATTTTTCAGACACCATTTTCTTGAAATTTCCTAATCCTACTTATGCCATTTTTGCTTAACATAAGATTTCACCACACAGCACGCATGTATTGATTACCCGAAGCTCGTGAACACTTTTCAAGGAGCAACAGAGTTTATGTTCTACAAATATTGGAAATTCCCCAGAAGTCCTGGGATTTTCAGAAAATCTTAAGACATTCATGCTTCTAATTCTTGAAACCATTCACGGCCTTAATGTAATGTGGCTTTTAAAAACAGTGCCTGTACTTTAAAGGTCATCTTGCATTTAGTCACAAATTGAGAAGATTGTTAAAAATACTTTTTAAATGAAAACCAAAATCCAGTCTAAATACCTGAACCAATCATCAGGTTATCTTTGTCACCACACACTACAGATATTCCTCGACTTACGGTGAGATTACCTTCCAACAAAACTATCTGAAGTTGAAAAGTACATTGAGTACATCTAACCTATGGAACATTATAGCTTAACCCTGCCTAACTTAAACACACTCAGAACACTTCTATCAGCCTATGTACAGTTGGGCAAAATCATCTAACATAAAGCCTATCTTAAAATAAAACATTGACTATCTCATGTAACGTATTGAATACTGTACTGAAAGTAAAAAAACAGGACACCTATACAGAATGCTTGAGTATTTGCCTTCCTGATTGTGTGGCTGGCTGACTGGGAGTTACAGCTCTCTGCCTCTGCCCAGCATCACAAAAGAAGATCCTACCATATACTGCTAGCCAGGGAAAAGATCCAAGTTCAAAAGTTGAGGTACGATTCTACTGAATACTATCACTTTTGCGCCATCACAAAGTCAAACAATCCTAAGTCAAAGTATCGTAAATTGGGAACGGTCTGTATGGGCTCAGCCCTGTGTTAGACTGATTCATGACAAATCGAAAGAGCAAATTTTTTTGTTTGTTTTAATATGTTATTTCCAAAGCTACGGTGCTACTGTAAACCTACCAAAGCTGTAAATCCCTATTAACTAGCTAACCACACTTTTTCTATCAGAGCTGCTCTTTTTTTTTTATAGTGTTAGTGTATTTTATGTGAACATATTCCCACATTGAAGTGTTTCTCTAATTCAGTGGCACTTGGAATACATTACAGCTTCTTTAACTCTTTTTTTTGCTCACACATAATAGCTAATTATCATAAAGAATCATCAGTTTAGAGGCAGAGCTTAGCTATAATGCTGACTAAAAATGACTGGTCAAATGCCAGAAACACCCTGGTTCCCACATTTGCCACGTCTGGAGTTTTAGATAACCATCACCTACAGTTCTTACACTCTTTAATTATAAATGCTGCAAGTCGTCCAGACAAGTGAGGACCAGAGTAAAGATGAAAATCAAATGAATATTTTGATGGCTTTCAATGATAGTCTTTAATTACAAATGTTAAACATCTGCTAGATTATTCCAGAGTTACTATTGAAATGTTTCACTTGGCACTTGTTTGCTAAAAAGATGTTTACGGGAGCAAGGTATAAGGTATATATGAAAAAAGGAAGTGTTTCTACCACAAATTCACAAACATCTAACAACAATCTAACAAGAAAACTGCTCTAAATGTGTGTAACAAATAGCAGGGCAGGAATTTGATGGAAGCTTTATGGCATTTCATCCATTTTATCTTCAATTGCAGATTCAGGGTGGAAAAATTCTAGAATTGAAACTTCAGCTATAAACAAAATTTGAGAGGAAAGTGTATATATTTATACAGCTATCACAAATCAGAAAACTCTGATGAGAGGTTAGACTGGAGAAATTAAGAATGTGAAAATGGAGAAGAAATGTGATTTAACGTTCTACACTGAAATACCCTCAATGGCAATCTTATTTATTGTATCGCTATTTTATTGTTTTTAAAATTATGAATTATAAAATTATAAATTATGGTCTATTTTAAGTATGCAGAAATTAACATAACAGGTAAATCTCTGTTATAGTTTTAACTTACGTTGAATTATAGATGACAGTATGATGGATATAGTTCCATTTAGTCTCCAAATTACTTTGGTCTCACTGAAATTTGAAACTCATGAATACAAAGTGGTCCTCCCCAAATATTTTCAAATTACCTGCCCCCCAAAAAGGCAGTTATTGACAAATTTGGCCAAACTATGGAAAATTGTCTCAGAACAAACATTGTCTTTAACTAGTTCTGCTGTTCTGTCTTTGAATAAATATTTATATTGTGAATAGCTTGGATGATTAGAAATCAATATGGTAGAGGACTATAAAGGCCAATGTAATTCCAGTTGCTCTGAATCGAGGAAAACTTGAACTAGAGCCACAATCACATCAAAGTCTTCAAGGGAAATGACCAATTCAACTTTGGGCTTTCTGGCTCGACTTGAGGTCTCAAGTCCTGTTTTAATGAATCTCAACCTTTTTCCCTTTATTCCCCGGAGTTGACTTAACCTCAACTGTAGTCATTTTCTCACAGTTTAGGCTTAAGGTTAGTTTACATTTTATGTAGGGAAGATTTTCTAACTTAGTTAACTGTGTTTAGAATTAATAAATATGACTGAATATATGAAATATGTAACTCTGACCCAAGTTTTTCAAAGCAGACGAGAGTCTTACACTTTTATTCATTTACTTTTAAAATAAATTGCATGGTTTCTCCTATCAGAGCAACTAAAAACTATCTTATTGTCTATACCAATTCCAATTAAGTTTTGGAAAGAGTAACCAACAAGACATTCTAGCACAAACGCCCGACCAGGCTCCAGTTAGCCTCATATTGCACAGAGGCACATGGCTCATTGCATTAAATAAGACTCAGGCTCAGGCTTTGCTTTCAAAGTGAGTGCCTCTTGAGACAGTTTCTGTATTCAGCAGGAAAGTGTGTAGGCATTGAAATTGCTCTACACGTCATAGCCCAAATAAGCATTTGGTTGTTTGTTAGAAACATCCGGACACCAGAAGAAATAATCTGACTTAAAATTTCAACACTTTTGAAGACTAGGAAACAAATGCAACATTTTCCCCCCAAATTAGCTTTCTTCTTTGCACGATATTCTTTGAAGACCAGGAAACAAATGCAAAATTTTTCCTCCAAATTAGCTTTCTTCTTTACACGATATTTTTTATTCTTGTTGAAGCGCTGTTTCTATGGTGCTTGTTCCATGACTGCTCTTGAGCTCTGAAAATTGCCAGCTGCGAATTCTGACCTGCCAAGGGCTCAGCTATATTTGCCCAACCAAGAAAAGGTAAAAAGAGAATCTCAGAGCCAGTAAAGATTATAAACATGTTTCTACACTGTTGGTGTGCTGTTTATAAAAAGAATTCACTTTAAGACTTTAATAAGCCCCCAAACTTCATTATTTTGTTCTCCCTCCGAGTACAAAGCACAGATGTTTTGGCATGTTGGAATTTGAAGTTTGGAATTTTTAGGAGAGGCAGTGTGTGGGCAGAAAACTAGCATCCTGGGCAGGTTGAGGTTCTGCAATTTTCTCAAAATAAGGTAAAAGAACAGCCCAGGGCCTGGAAACTTAAGAGAGATTCACAAGTGTTAGGGTGTTAATGCACTGAACCAAATAAGGGCACTGAACTTCTTCCCAATATTTGAAGACATTAGACAACCATACCACTTTTAAAAACAGGCAGCATAAGCTTGTATATAAAATTCTGAAGTAAAACAATGGTAACATAAAATCTATGATTATCGGGGCACCTGGGTGACTCAGTTGGTTAAGTGTCTGACTTCGGCTCAGGTCATGATCTCACGGTTTGTGAGTTTGAGCCCCGTGTCAGGCTCTGTGCTGACAGCTCAGAGCCTGGAGCCTGTTTCAGATTCCATGACTCCCTCTCTCTCTGCCCTCCACCATTCATGCTCTGTCTCTCTCAAAAATAAACAAACACTTAAAAATAAATAAATAAAATATATGATTATCTAACAAAAGACTAGCGAATTTCACATAAAAGCAGAGGCTTTGTTTAAAATAGTTTCCTAGTGTTTACAGAATAAGAAATACTGTTATAAGACTCTAAAAGGACCTCGGAGTTTCTCTTCCCTATTCCTTTCTAACATGACCATCCTCTCCCCCATTTCCACTCAATATTAAATTTTTTTTTCCCCTGGCAGACTCTAGAACTGCCCTGTCCAATATGATATTCACTAGCCACATGTGGCTATTTAATTAACATTTAAATTAATTCATTTCTTCAGATTCACTAGCCACATTTCAAGGGCTCAATAGACACATGTGGCTAGTAGCTACCATAGTGAACAGAATAAAACATTTCTACTACCACAGAAAGTTCTACTACTTCTAGAAGATTCAAAATTTTTATTTTTTTTAAATATTTATTTTTGAGAGAGCGTGGGGGGAGGGGCAGAGAGAGGGAGACAGAGGACCCAAGCAGGCAGCACAGAGGCTGATATGGGGCTCAACCCCACAAACCGTGACGTTACGACCTGAGCCAAAAGTCAGACGCTTAACCAGCTGAGCCACCCAGGTGCCCCTCAAATTTTAATTTTTTAAACATGAAATTTTATGCGAAAAAGTATCTAATATTTGTGGAATGAAACTGCATATTTTCTCATAATTTTTAAACACAAGTCAATTTAATTTTTAGTTGCGGGAAGCAGACAATTAAGCAAAATGAAGAGTGGAACATCTTTTTGAAAACTTCTGGAAGGAAAAAAATAATAGATAGATACTTCTGGAAGGATTCACATTGTAAGCTTCTTTGGGCCGGAATTATGGGGCCATTCTAAAAATCACCTCTCCTCAACAAAATGCCTGATTGTGCTTGGTGTCTGACTCTTGACAATGATTTCCTTTGGGAATTAGAACTTCTCTGATGCATGTATACATATACAAAACTGTATATTTAGTACATGCTTAAATTTTTTTTTTTTTTTTTTTTTTTGTAAATAGTGAAAGCTTTAAATTTGGGAAATGTTTAGAATGCACTTTCTGAAAGCCATAACTTGCCCTCTCACCTCCATACACCTAAATCAGAACGCTGTTTCATACCTCCACTCTGTTACTCCAACATTCGATGGTCTAATTATTTATCCATCCATATCTCATGAACCCTGCGTGTAGGACATAGAAACACATACATTCAAATAAATAATTCATTTCTCTATTTCCCATAGTAAATGCAAATACACAGAAAACTTGCTTCTTCGATAGGTTTCTCAGCCAGCCAAATGATAATACCCAAAGACATGTTGACATTATCAATTATATTGACTGGAAAACTGGTTATTAGATAATCCTTTGATTTTAGGCAAATCTCATAACCCTTGCTCAAAAAAAAATAAAAGAAGCAACTGAACTGGACTAGATTTCTAAATCAGTACTAATTTTATGTTCTAGTAATCTAGTTTGCTGTGGCATGTATGCAAATTTTTAAAAATTTGAAACGTGACTTATAAGTATTAATATATTTTATATATTAAAAAAAATTTTTTTAATGTGTAGTTTTAAGACAGAGCATGAGCAGGGGAGGGGCAGAGAGGGAGACACAGAATCTGAAGCAGGCTCCGAGCTGTCATCACAGAGCCTGACGTGGGGCTCAAACTTATGAACCATGAGATCATGACCTAGGCTGAAGTCGGATGCTTAACTGAGTCACACAGGCACTCCAATAAATTTTATATCTAAAATTATAGCAATATTATACACTGTCCAAAACTATTCTGCTCCCTTTGAATGATTCAGTTGGGTGGGAGGGTGGGGTGTTAGGAATTTCTAAAATCTATTTTTTGTATTTTTCACAATGTCTTTAGGTTTAAGATTCCTAGATCTATTTCATTCTTTTGTCATAGAGCATAACCACACTTAAATGGACTTTGTTCTTAGTCTTTTATCTCCAGGAGGCTCCAGTTTTCAAATTACATCGTCCTTATCTTTTCATGCTTACTTCTCTCATGTATGGATCTACTAAATTACTTAACATTACCTTATTTTAAGCTTTATCGCACATATCGCTAATCTTATATTCCAAATCCAACACTTATGTACTTTATCTTCTCTTAGTTTAACAAATACCCAAAACTGTTATCAATGTTGCACTGAACCTAGCTAATGATGTTGTTTTTAAAGACTCCTGAAGTTTGTGAATCTTATTTGCCTAAATCATCAAAACTAATGGAAATGTCTTTGATAATTGTGAATAGATGCAATAAAAGTTTTAAAAATCACACAGGATATAGATTGCTCTCCTTATACTAAATTAAAACTTTATTGAATAAGGAACACTCTCCAGAACACATGATCTGATGGACAAGGTCTACATTACATGCAACGAAGCTGAACGTAACAGTAGTTTAACATGGAATGTCAAACCAATTAGTATTTTTCATTGTACAAAATTGTTTATGTAGCTGACACGCAAGAAGAAAAGTATGATGCTCTGCATTTTCATGAATCATCTCTGATGAGTTTTAAGAAGACATTTGAAGAAACTGGTAGATTTCTTTAGGGTAGATTTCAAATAAATTAGTTACATGTGTACTACTGAAACCTCTTGTCAACCTCTCTTGCATTCCAAATAAAGTCTTAGTGCAAACATCAAAGTTGCTGGTCACTCCAAAAGACTGTCAAACTCATAACAGAATACAAGTTCTGAACTAATGTGTATTAAGTAGGACAAAACCAAGGATACCAGTTACTGCGAAATTCATTTAGGCACACTTAAAAGCCCACTCTAAGCATTTCTTCTAAGTGTCTCACATTAATTACTAAAGCCTGTTTACAGTACTAAAATTCTATCATTCAAGCATTCATGATTACACTTCAGAGAAAGAAAATCATTCATTTCAGCAATAGCATTACTGCTATATTCTAAAAAAAGAGAAAAAGGAAAAAAAATCATAATTAACAATACCAGTATCCATAATAGGATACATGGGGGGAAAAAAAAAACCACTTGGGGGAAAAAAAAGTGTGCTTTACTTGCACAGCAGGAATTATAGAATGTAAACACCATATTGGCCCACACCACAAAATCCATGAGAAAGGCTCAAATTTGAACACTGTGTATGCATTATTTTCAAATCTGTATTTGTGAGTTTATACTGCATCTGCTTGTACCAATATATGACGAATAAAACACACTCTTCCACACACTTACACATATAAGTGATTGTTAAATATTGAGCATGGCTTGCTTCCCTGACTCTAATTCAAAAAATGTTAAGTGACATCCCAACTGTTTTCAAAATGTTTACAGAAACCACTAAATGAATGTGAATAGTAGCTGAGGAATGATGAAACAGTGATGGCAGTTACATGTCACAACTAGATGTAAAAGAAATAATGTCCATATGACTGGCCGAGATTTGAAAATGCGATGGAAAGTCTCTTTCTGTGGGCCTCGTCTGGACTTTTAACTGATACCAAGAATAACAAATATAGTATCTCAAGTCCACTGACACCTGGAGGGTCAGGCCTAGAAAGCTTACCTTCAAAGTGCAAATTTTAACAATGGAATGTTTTAGCAGGGACATAAGGACAATCCTCCAACTTTTTCTTGATGAAAAGAAACAAGATGTCCAGGAAGCATTTTTTTTTTTTTCCTGGTCAAAGTTATTTCAGTTTCATGGTAGAATAAAAAAAGTACTTATCCAAAAATATCACCCACTCTTTCACATACACAGAACTATTCTTAGGGGTGTGTGGGGGGAGAAAAAGCCCTTAGCTACGTATCACCTAATGCAACTTATATTTAGAACTACAGTTCTTTGAATCAACTACATTAAATACCAACATGTACCTCCCTTATCCCCTCCCTCTCCACCCACCTATCCCAAATACCCCCAATGAACCTAGGTATTCTAATGTCTTTGTGTTTTCTAAGCCTCATGAGGAAGGCTGTTGAGTACCACCTGCAATGGGACAAAATGAACACCTAAGGTGCACTTTCGACAGCACCTTTTCTCTTCTCCACAAGTGAGCGGAATCTCGATGCTCTCAAGCCTGGATCTAGATCTCCAGGTCATCAGGCCGAGGTCGGCTGCTGGCACGGCTGCTGGCTCTGCTGGAAGGTCGCTGGTCCACAATGGCTAGTGGTTGCAGTTCGTGCCCAGTAGCTAGTTTTTTGGAATTCTGGTTGTCATCAGGGAAATCAAAAGGCTGTGCATGGGAGTTGGAGATGGTGCTTCCTGCCTGCCCCATTCGATTTTGTTCTGCACTGTAATTAGCCCAGTTTTGCTCACTTGCTTGTTTGTTGTAATTGCGGCAGGAAGAATTGTTTCTGTCTCCAGTAACCAGCTTGTACCCAGGAGGAGACATGGGTGAGAGGGGAGCAGTTGGTGAGGAGCAGCCATTGAAGTAGGCATATTTCGGAGATCCACATTCTTTTGAGGGGCTCAGTGGGCCAGTGGTAGCATGGTAAGGATCGCTCTTCCCCTTCACACGATCCTTAACACCCTTGAAGAAGACATAGAAGAGTTCGATGATGTTCAAGGCAAGAGACACCAAGGACACTACCAGCATGAAGATGATGAAGATGGTTTTCTCTGTGGGACGAGAGAGGAAGCAGTCTACTTGATGAGGGCAGGGATCTCTTTTGCAGGTGTAAACGGCACTCAGGCTGAATCCATAGATGTACCACTGGATCAGCAAGAAGGCCACCTCAAAGACAGACTTGAAGAGGATGCTGATGATGTAGGTTCGCAGCAGGCCCCCTCGCATTTTCACCTTGCCGTGCTCTTCAATACCATACTTGAATTTCTTGATTTCAATCTGCTTCAAGTGCATCTCCACATTGACACCATCCGTTTGGGCAACTTTGAGTTCTTCCTCTTTCTTGTTCAGTTTCTCTTCCTTGCGCATCACGTAGAACACGTGAGCCAGGTACAACAGTGTGGGGACAGACACAAATATGATCTGGAGGACCCAAAAGCGTACGTGAGAGATTGGGAAGGATTTGTCATAGCAGACATTTTCACAACCAGGTTGCTGAGTGTTACAACGAAAGGCAGACTGCTCATCACCCCAGGCCGACTCAACCGCCGTCCCCAGTAGCAGGATTCGGAAAATGAAAAGGACAGACAGCCACACTTTCCCTCCAGCGGTGGAATAGGCTTGAACCTTGTCAAGGAGTTTGCCTAAGGCACTCCAGTCACCCATGTTGCCAGAGCACCACCTGAAAAGAAGCAGAAAGACAACTAAATGATCATAGACTGCAAATTATTAGTTAAAATGTATAACTGTTTTCAGTCAATAGTCAAAATATTATTAAAGTTCTCATATCTTTCTAGCACATCCCTCCCGCCCCTGCCCCGCCAAAAAAGTGCAAACTCTTCCTGTCCCATTTTCCGCCTGCAAAGATGTCTCACAATTTTCTTGAAGTAGCAACAGAGCCGATGTGCCTGGTAAATTGCAATCTTAACTGGCAAAGATGTTACTTGCTCAACCACTGCCCTACCATGTGACTTGAGAAACTGTCTATGCTAAGTGCCTCTGCTTATTTTATCCATCTGATAAGTGACAATAGTTCTCGCCAGATAGGCTTGTGTCTGGATGCATGCCTTAGCAAAATGCTGATGGATGGTATTCGAAAAGTATGGGTATTTAAGAACTGAAGTAAGAACACCCATGAACACATTTATACACAAGCTATTTCCAAACCTTAATGCTATTATACAGCATTTTATTCCTAACTACTTTGAAATGTTTCACCTTGCTATTTCAAGTGTAATTTGTGTATATTCTATATTACGGTCATTTATACTTGTTTCTTCTTAAGCAGTGATTTATGTGGTCCAAAAGTCTGTCTTCTTCCCAGAGAAAAGTATAGTGTACTAAAATACACCATTTTGACACACTGTCATTATATGCAGGGCACTTCTTTCAAAAAAGCAAAGAGTAAATAAATGCACATTACATTTCAAGTAAAAATTCAATTTGTCTCACTCCTATTAGACCACTTTAAAGTGTTATCTCTAGCAAAAATGATTGGTTTTCATCTTTTGATTGCTGTACACTTTCAAGTTCACTTACCAGGCTTTGGGCCCTCAGCCGATATACTAGATTTAACTTCCTATCAATAGCTAGATATCTTAAGCCTAGCACTTCCCCATTGCTGGGGATGAGAAATAGATCCAACTCTGTAGAGATCTCAACATGGACCCCAAAAGTTATTTATATAATTCGATTCATACCTCTGTCAATAGCTCCTTCAGTTAATTGATGAAAGTTGAGCTCTTAGGGGTATAGGAAATATTTAACTATTACTAGAGCCACAAGAAGACTTATAATCCCAAGGCCAAGGATTTCTAGGGCACCACACTGGTTTTAAAATTATAATAAAGCTGGATTAAGGCTAGAAATGTTCTCACGCTTTCATACAATCTTAGCAAGGGCTGAAAGCTGGGAAGAAATGAGTAACATTACACGTGGCAGGCATAGAGAATACAGTCTAATTTTCACCAGAGTAGTAAATGGAGAGTTACAAAAGTAAGAAGAGCTCAAAGATTATTTAATAATCAAAAACAAGCTAAGCAAAGTCTTTCCAGGAACTTCCTAATAAATTTTAAACAGTGTAACTGAAAGTAGGATTATATAGGCTTCTTAGAAATAGAAATATGTTCATTATCTGAATATAAAAGCTTCTCATCTGGAATTGAACTATGAGCCACTTTCTCCTTGTAGGAAGTTAATGAAATCCAAGGAAGTCGTCTTCCCCACCATGCAACATTACAGTGCCATCTAATGCCTATCCCTCCAAGGGAAGTGAAGAAATGAAATGGAAATCTGGCTTGGGATTTCCCAGATGGAACAGAGAAGAGACGGCAGATCCGTAAAATGAAACTATGTGCCAGCTATCTAAATCAGCAGTCGATGGGTATCTTTGATGGCAAGAATGCCAAAGAATGCTGAAGGAAGACGGGGAAGTGGGTAGGCAGATCACAGAAGTAATGCTTTTCCGAGGGTCATTAAAAAGGGGGCTTCCCTTCCACTTTTGGGAAGGGCCATTTTAGATTCTGAAGTGACACGTTAGACAGTGAAGCTGATGTATGGAAAGAGCAGTCAAAAAAGAACAAAGGGAAAACAAAAAACAAAAAAACAAAGGCTTATAAGGTTACAAAAAGAGTTAGAATCCAGGGGAGGCTCAAAGTGATAGGAGTAATTTAGCTTCGATGGACAGTTTAATGGTGAAGAGAACATAGAAAAAAAACTACAATTTAGCAGAAAATAGTACACTGGGAATGAAGAAGTACAGTCCATGAGGGTCAAACAAACAAAACAGAATTTTTGGAGCTATATCAGTAGATAGTTTCTATGTGATGATGTGTAAATTGGCCTTAATTCTGTTTGCAGAGAATTACAATATTTTGCCAGTGTCATCTGCTTTTGCTCAATACTCCAATTGCCGGGGGAAAAGGGGACCACAAAAACAATCAACTATAAAATGATAAACTGTCTGCAAACATCTCATCATACTCACCCAATGATGGAGCTCAAGACAAACTTAACATGTTTAGATATTACCAGGCACACTGAAAAGTTGTCATCTTGGTCAGTGCTTCATCATTATTCAAAGTAAAATATGATTATGTAGATGCTTGTGGAAATTAAGTACTATACTAAGTTCCAGTACATATTATGGAAAATAAAACTCAACTTTCATGTAATTCTGAGATTCCCAAAAACAACCCCATAGTGCAACAGTATGTGAATTGGGTCACTGGGCAGTTCACTAGGTAATAGTTCTTTATTAATACACCAGCAACTTAATTGCAAAGTTGTCTTTTCTTTAAGCACCCATGCAGTTGTCATTTGCATTAATGAGTTATACTCTTTCATCTGAATAAGATGAATTATCCAATTGGACACCCAGTATCCTGTAACCTGTCATTACCACTCTCACAGAGACCATCAGATAATGTTTAATGCGATGGCTTATAATGCTTGTGATTTTCAAGGAGAGGTAACAAAAATAGTTACTTTTTCTGGTAGTTGTTCACTTTGTTTTGAGTCAAAAGTTCTATCAACTAGTTGACCCTCTACCCCATTAGTATTTTCATTTTTTCCAAATCTTAGTTAAAAAATTAATATTTTTTAAATAAAGAATGGGCATAATTATGTTTACTGAATCCCTGGCATTGATTTACAGACTGTATACCTCATTCATATTTACCATCATAAGACAGGTATATTCCTTATGTGATACAGGAGAAAAACACAGGAGCTGAGTGTACTTCATGTATATTCATGCCTTCACCTCTAGGTTCCCAAGCTGGGACTTTATATGTAGAATAAGGTCTAGGTTAAGGAGTTAATGCAAAATTTTCATTAGAAGCAAATGCTTGACAGCAGCTGGATCATCCTTCTTGTCTTCTGTGTACCATGTAAGGTCAGGTCACATTTTTTCCCGTTGCTCTTTATGGCCCTCTAGACTAGAGGCCAAAAGCCACGGGCATCCAAGCATGACCTCTCCAAGGACCCCCTGGACCCTCTGCAGTGGTTCCTGAACCACAATCATTTGGTAACATTTATTGAAAATATACATTCCTGGCACTCACCAGCCTGACTTAATCTGATTGGGGGGTGAGGGGCAGGAGGGGAGTGCAGGGAAATTAGTTTTTGGTTTTGGTTTTTGGTTGGGTTTTTTCGGTGTTTATTTTCTTTTTTAAAACAAATGCACCAGGTGATTCTGAAGTTTCAGGCCAGGAGGCAAACAATGGTTCCTTGACATTTTTGGTGCTTATTCAAAATATTTAGGATTGGAGAAATGTTAGAAGAGCAGAAAGGAGAAGAAAATCTAAAAAGGCCAAAGGGTGGTCCGGGATGAGGAGCAGAGGCTCTCTGGGCATCTGGGAACTGAGCTCCCCCTTCACTGAACCACCCTGTGTCACTCTACTTCCATCAGATGCTCCCCAAGAGCGTAAAGATCCAAACACTTGATTCAAAATGAAAAGAAAGCTTCAATTTTAAATTACTTTTGAGTGTCCCTTTTGCCAGGCCCTTAAAAACAAATCACCACGCCAAAGCTGTAGTCAAGTCGCTCCATGTCATTAATGCCCTAGTAATTGTTAGGAAAATTAGAAAATATTTTCATTTTGATTTTAGAGAATTTCACAAGTGACAGCTGTAATGAGTTTAGAGTAGGGACTTAAGTAAAGTTAAATAGGATTAAGAACTAAAGTGAGACTTGATACCGATCACCTTTCAGTGATTGAAAGTAAGCACTTAAAGGAAAAATAAAATCACACGGGCTAAAAATGTGTAAGAAAATGACTATCGAAGTGCCTGATAAAAATCATTTCATAGATTTATCTGGGGGAAAGGGTAATGCAGTGCGTGTGTTTAATATACTAAGACCAAAAAATTTTAAGCCACTCAAGCTAAAACGTAAACGCTCCTGAGGTTTTTAACTTTTCTAAGAACCCCTGTCCCTTGCAGTAAACGTTCTTGACTGAGCTCAGTTGCGACCATTCCTCTACAGTCACAACAGCCAGATGTTCTTTGGTAATATTCATATCCACACATAATTAACATAACTGACATTCATACTGTCAGCAAATACTATAGGCTTTATCTTCCCCCAAAACCCAGACTGACGGAGTCTCCCCACCACTTAGCCTGATCTCAGCCATCATCACCTCCTCAGGTTTCAGGTCACTAGCCTAGTCACCCTGCTTGCCAAACTATTCTCCTCCAACAGCCAGCCAATCTTGAAAGAAAGATCAAGTTGATCTGCCTTGATCAGCTCTGCTCTGTCTACGCAGTTCACTTTGTCACATCTGTAGGTCTCAGTTCTGGTCTCACTTCATCAGCCAGCCCTCCAGTCCTGTCACTTCCTATTCCCCTTTGTCCTGTTTTTGTTTCTTTAATGGTCTTTAGCTCTACTTGACAGGTTTTATATGTATTTACCTGTCTGTTGTTTGTCTCTCTCCAGGACAAGGACTTATTACCGTCTGTTTTCCTCAATCAGAATGCAAGCTCCACAAGGGGGTTTGTCCACTGTGGTCTCCACAGTACCCAAAAAGGCACCAGGTTCCATTCACCAGTCTTGTTGTTTACTACCTCTTTGGGATTCTCTTACATATATCCCAAATTTCTGAAGTTTCAAACTAATTTTTTCTTTACATTAGTTTCATAGTATTTAAAAAAAAAAAGTACTGTCAGCATCTCATATGCAGACATTAAATTTTCAAGTGATAATTGCTAAAACAGAAAACTGTCTGTTGAAACAATATGCTTCAAATGACTCCTGAGCAAGCAGTAAGGACTGATGTAAGTAAAAAGGTTCCTTAACAAAGAGCTTCTTGAATTTATTACACAGCACAGTAATTTGGGATTCTTGCAGAACTGCGTCAGGTATCAGAGATGTTTATTCAGTCTATTATGTTGTTACAGGTTAAGATGTTAAACAACAAACTTTTGTTGTCATCCCCCTTCTGCTGTATTCTCACTCTGTACACTACGTGGTGAGAATAAATAACACCACAGTGCCGAGAATAAGTAACACCATAGTGTCTTGCCCATTTAAACTTGTTTTTACTTCAAGAATGACAAATCTTGAGGTAGGGCTGGGGCTCTGAAGGGGAAGAGCAGCAGCTGATATTAACCCTGGTTCACATAACACCTCTAAGTAGCCTGAGTCTATGCAGGCATTGAATGATTTGAATCCAGTACCATGGTAAATATTCCCAGTTCATTAAATAATACACAACCTTTGCTTCCTCCTATCTGCAGGATTAGCCTAACTCTGTAGTGTATCAAACCTATTCCATTTAAATACCTATTCTATTTAAAAGGAAGCATACCATTATATTTCCTCAGCTTTCATGTGAGCATAGAACTGTGTAGTTTTGGGGGGGACAGGAGCTACAAGACTTTCTTTCCTTGGTTCCCTCTTCACCACATAGTCAACCTACATCAGCCTCCATAGAACAATGAGATGAGATAGGGGTTGAGGGACTCCAAAGATAGTATGATACCTATCACACAGAGACACCCCCCCCCCCCCCCCCCCCAGTTCAATGGCTACCACTCAACTCCCCCACTAACAGGAGTGCCTCATGGTCACTTTAGGGATGCCAGAAGAAAAACCTTAACTAAGTCAGAAGCTGCAGGCTGAAAGCCATGTTCTTCTACTGTGAGGTGAGACAAAACAAAACACAACTTCTATAAGTTCTTGGTGTTCTCCTCCACTTACCTCCAAATTGACTATTTTTATTGAACAGCCTGGTTATTTTGTCATCACATAAATACACCATTAGGGTACTCACAAGTGTATTGATTAAGAACAGTCTGTTTTCTTCAGTAAGCACTGAATAAGATAACTCCTGCACTTGAAAGCTCATAGTAAGAGCTAATAAAGTTTAGCTAGTATTCTTTAAAAGATCTTTAGATATAGATATAGCTCATTTATTTTATCTTGGAGTATTTTTTTAGCAAAATAGCAGCTAGGAAATGATTAACATTTTCCTAATGGTAATCAATTAGTTTTTAAGATGCTCTTGTAATGATTACAATATTGCTATTTTAGCAATTCCCTACAGATCTAGAAGGAAGAATTTACCCTTTATCAGCTGTTAAGGAAAAAAAGAAAAAAATCATGAAGAACATCTCCTGTCTTTGTTTCTATTTGAAGGCATCTTCCTCAAATAATTAAAAGAGCCATATTCTATAGAATGTATCTAGCTCACAGAAGTTGGTTTAAAAAAACAAAACAAACAAAAAACCCCCATCCCATTTCTACATTACTCTGAATTTTAAACATTCCATAAAATCTATATTTTCTAGAAATTACTTAGAAAGCTAGGGAAATTCAAATATGGACATTATGGAAAATTTTAAGGCTAAAGCCATTGATATACATATCTCACCATGGTTTGTGTTTTCATTTTGGCAAAAAATAATATGTACATACATAAATGGTGAATTTAGACAGGCAAAGTGAAAAATTTAGGTAGTTATCACAAGGACCCAAAAAACAAAACAAAACAAAACAAAAAAAAAAACCCCCACACAACCACCACCACAGAATTCACACAATTAACCTCCCATGAAGGAAAAACTCTGGGGATTTTTTTTAAACTGGACTTACCTATATTGAATATTGACCTTAATCATAAACACTAGATAACTACTTTTCCCTTCAGAGCTGAACTGGTATCTGTGGATAAGCTCCAAAAATCTATTCAAACAACCTAGAATCTTGGAGGGAAGTCAGAACAGGAAAGGTGGAGTAGAAGGTATTAATCACTGGTGACTTTCCTATCATTCTCTTCCCTCGGGTATCATATATAAAAGGCTCTGAGACTTCATACCAAGCTACACCTCTGGATATTATAAAAGAAAGGAAGGAATGCACTGTATCATGAGTTTCCATCCTTCTCTACGCAGGAATTGGAAACATCTAACTAAGAAAACAACTTTCAGTATCTGAAAACGCACCCTTTAAAGATGCTTGCTAGAGAGTATCTTTGGAACCTTGTTTCCCAGAGTCAGCAATGAAGGAATCACACGGGAAAGGCTGAGAAATCCAGTGGATGGGGCAGCTGTGGTGATAAATTCTAAAAGGCATTAGAAAAATGTGGAACCTGTTTAAAATGTGAAGAAAGTAGGAGCACAGCAGTACCACTGCATTTTCCACGCAAAGGACAGGTGACAGCTATACCCCTGACTTTGGGAAGTACAAAGCATCACATACATTGCCAGGACAGAATGTACTCCTGTTACTGGTATAATTTCCAGTCAATTCGGCCTACCTAGAAAAATTACACTTCCGAGTTATTTTCTAACCAGTTTATTTCATTATGTGAGATGGAATTAATGAGACTTCTGCATTAATACTGGCTTTTATTTTCAACAATCTTCGTACAGAAAGTAAAAATCAGGCTTCCTTAAGAAATATCTATTCTTCAAATTGCAACGGAACACTTGGTGATCAAGTGTGCCCAATTTTCGGGGGGGGGTGAGATTAAGCATGTTTTTACTACTAACTTGGTTCGTGAAGCAAAAGAAATTAAACTCATTTCCAAATAAAACCAAATCTATTTTACCAACAATTTATAGGTCTCCTCTTCCTACCCCCACTTAGCACTTGTAAAGAGAGATACAGACTTGCCCCAGGGTGAGGGTGAGTGTGAGGCTGGTCAAGGGGAGATTATGATAAACTTTATCAGAAACGCTCAGTAAACATTTGGATGCCTAAGTGGATTTATGGGCAATCCGCTGCTCGGAACTCAAGGTTTGAGTTTCCGAATCCTGTACTGATTCGCCTCTGGACACGTCATTAGCTCTTTCCTCATTTCATTATGCTCCCCCCCCCACCCCCCCTTCCCATTCTTGGGAAGTTTCGAGAACTTGCAAGAGTTACAAGTGCAATATGAGCGCGGTAATCCCCGAGGTACTCAGACTGCTTTACCAACGTTTACACAGTAGGACTCAGAAAAAAAGGGGAGGGGGGGAGAGGGAAGGGAAATTGGATTGACACGTTTAATTGAATTAATCGTTTGCTCTTCTTCTACCATTTGGCACGCAGTCCATCTGCCCCCGCTCTGCTCCCCCTCCCCTTCCTTTTCAGTGGCGGAACGAGGACCTGCGCTCGGTTTGGCTGGTAAGGATTTCAGGGAAATGTCTTAGCAAACCTTTCCAAACCCCGGAGCTCCGGCAGCGCAGGAGCCCGGAGCGAGCCCGACAGATGCTAAGATGGCAGAGGCGCCCCGCGCCACCCCCCACCCCGCCCCTGGCCTCCGCAGAAGCTTTCATTTTTATTTGCTTTTCAGCATTCGCCGGTGCAAATACTTCAAACTGTAGGATCGCACTAAGAATTTAAACTAATTACTTTGGCCTGTGAAGTGTGAACAAAATCCTTAGCAAGCACCAAAATGCATGGTTGCATTTCTGGATAACAGAATGTGTTACCAATAGAGCATTTAAGGAACTGAACCCTTTAAAATAACAAATCAACATAATCACTGCCTACTGGCAGCACCCAAGCTGCTCCAACCCAAAGTCGCCCCAGAGCTCTGAAGTCTGTTACAGGTTCGGACGGACTTAAGAGGGGCATGAGTCGGGGGGTGGGGGTGGGGTGGCGGCTAGCTCCCTTAAGGCGATGTTTAAGAAATTTTATTTTATTTCATATTCTTTCTAGGAGTTTCAGTGTTAGGAGACGGTTTTGAAAATGCATCCTGGCATTCACTTTTTTCTAAAAGTTTCTTCCCTTCAAATGCTTTGTGAGTAACCACCCATTCAAGGGATTTCATCTGCTGAATTGCCAACGTGGTCGAGTAAAAAAGGTGCTTCTCCTAGGGTCTCAAATCTTTCCAAAGTGGTTGCTAACATAAAGTAACTATTTGTTTTAGAAACCTCAATATTACAACTCTGATTTTTATATCTTTTTGTTTACTGAGGAAAATTCTAGGAAGGGACCACGTGGAAGTCAAGTAACCGCAAGGTCTTAACAAAGCACTTTGTTAAGAAGTTTGCTTTGCAGGGCTATAGAACATCAATCAAGATTTACATATGAAAAAGCACACAGTGTAGAATTCTATAGCAAGCACGCTAAGCAAATTTGCACTTTGATTTTTGTGATGTTGTCAGTCAAATCCCCAACCCAGGCCAACCCCCCCCCCACCCCAAGTTACAAAGCACCTAGACTATTATCGACTCCAGAAAAAAGAAAAATTATACTCTAAAATGAAGAACCAAATATCCAGTAAACTAGTGCTTCATTCCAATTGGAAAAGTTTGAATCTTATTTTACCTGTTGCATTGTTAGGAACTTTTCAACAGTCAAGAAAATAAATACTGAACGCTCAATTTTAAATTTAAAACTACAGACACATTTTCAAGTTCACCATTCCATTTACAGTACCATATCAAAGCTCCATTTAATAAATTTTCAAACTTTAGAAAACTTTTACTTAGAAAAAGAAACGAACAGGTAAAGTATTTTTTTAACTTACTCTTTCTCTTAAAAGAAGTAGGCACGCCAAGTGATTGAACTCCTTGGAGGATGAAGTAAAATGAAAAAGCAAGTTCAGGCACTCAGACCTGTCTATTTAAAGTTTAAAAGTCTGCTGCTGCTTGGTACTTTCTTCACTCCTTCCCCCTAATGAAAGAAAAGTGCTGATACCTCGTAAAAGCTTTTTTCTAATTGGAGCACAGAGCTTTTAAAAGTTTCAAGCCACTGACTCAACGAGGAGGAGGGGCTGAAGAAGGGGAGGGGCAGAGGAAAGGCGGGGAGGAGAGTGGAGGGGAGGCCGGTGGACGTGGAAGGGTTGGGGAGAAAAGGCACTGAGGAATAGCCAGGTTGAGATCAAGTTGTAGTTTAAATTTGCTGACGAGAAAAATGGAAGAGCATTAGAGGCGTGAATGTCACTACTTGTAGTTACTCTTTATAGATAGCAATTACTGGTTTTAGTGCTTGTTTCACCAAAAGTCCAGGGATAATAAAAAGTTCTCTATAATATTACAATCTTTTCTAAAATTATATATATTGCATGTTTTGTGTTGCAGTAAATAAAAATGGTGGAACAGAGTATAGCCAGTGCAGACTTGTTTCATATTGGCCAAGGTGTGTGAAGTTAAAGGTGGGTGTGGGTTATTTGATGATCTAATTCCTTTCCTCTTAAGTGGGGACAATTAACAAAGGAAATGGTGGGATGGGAGACAGACATTGCAAAAATGAATATACATGGTGGTATGCTCATCCCAAATCTACCTTCCAACCCCCCTCCCCCAACTGCTTTGAATTTTTACTCTTTCCTTCAGTGTAGCAAAAACTATATTTATAACTGTATTATATATAAAATATTTTAATTTTGAAATTGTGGTATCTGACCTGTATCAGATCTTTGAGGAACTGAAAATTTATAGTATCTCGGTCCCATTCATGGCAACACATTAAAAATCAATATCTTCTGTAGTGAGATGTCAGGATTTTTTTTAATGAAGTACTCATATGATAAGTTGGCATTAAGTGGGTCCCCAAATTATTGACCCTCCTGGTGGCCATCTCCCTCTCCTAAACGCACTGTAGAGTTTTCTGCCCAATGACAGTAAAGCTGTGCATATAATTTTTGTGTATGTGCATAGAATTTTTATGTGATTTTCCTCCACTTCTATGGCCTTCCCTCTTTGGCGCTCTGCATTAATGTTTATAATAACCTGAGTCATGTTGCCTCATTCTTAGAGTGGATAGCTCTTTTGAGGACTCCCCAGATGCCATACCAGAGGGCTGTGGTAGGACAATTCCCCATAAACAGGCTTCAGTGATGCTCCTGAAGTTGGGCAGGGAAATCTCTTGGCCATTATTTTCTGGAAACAAAGCAAACTCATCCAGCCTTGATATTCCTTACTGTTTTCTCAGTAATACGAATACCAAGAAAAAGGAGATGAGAAATATTTCTTGACAGATACATTTCCCTAAATATACTTTCATTAAAATGATTAGAAAATACCTTTTGAAATGTTGTAGTTTTAAGACACAATTTTACTCTCGTTTGCTGGGCTATACTATTTCCAAGTGTACATGTTCTTTAAGTTAAAGAAGGGAAATAAAGAAATTGAAATCTAACTTTCTTGTCTCCAAGGTCAGCAGCCCATGAATATGTTTTGGTCTTGTATTTATATTGTCCTTTCCTTTAAATGAGCCTAAGGTGTTGTCCTAACTAAAAATTATTTTATTCAATTCAGAACACATTCTGAATTCTCTTTATTATAAGAAAATCTGTTTTTCCTCTTGAAAAAAAGAAATCTATGCTTCATTTAGTTTACATAACTATGTGTTTTACCTTAGTGAAATTGTTTATCAAGTACAATTATTACTGAATTTGTCCATTTTATTTAAAAAATTTATTAAAATGCTAATTCAGAATTAGTTTCATGACCGAACAATTATGATTATTTTATAACAGGGTTTTTTAAATGAAAAATTGTGATCTTTTTCAATTATGTTTTGTTAGGCATATGAAAGAATATTGATGTCTAAGTATTCTGCTACCTTTTCTTCTTAATCTATGCCTCTATGACCAACTTGAAATAAGACTAAAGAACTTCTTTATACAAAATCAAGTTATTCACGGATATCACTTGAACCATTTTCTAAGCCAAAAAGATTAGCTAAAGCATGAGCCAGTAATTAAATATTCTCTTAACATATGGAATATACTATATCTCTTATCTCTAAAATTATTTTCATGTGATCCTTCATAAAAGACACGCTATGTGATTTTCTCTTCTTTTGGAATAATTCTACAAAATGTGATCCAATAAGTAATAATACTCAAGGGGCATTGCGTTACTATGGATGGCTTCCCTGTTAGAACACCAACAACGCAGTTTTCTCTCATGAACACCTACCAGCATCTCCAAATGCCTGGTAGTAACTCCTATTATACTTCGTACTCTAGCAGTGCTGATGTTACATTTTGAACCGTAATGTACTTTTATACAGAATCTCACTTATCTGATCTTAGAATCTTGTCTCAATTGAAATGTTTTGTAAAAAATTGTGGGACAGGTTTTTTTTAAATATGTTTTTCTCAAATTCTCAGAAATATTAATGCCATTTCATTAATATAAACACTGACTTCCCAGCACCACATCTTCTGAGATTGCCAGGTCTTGTCTCTGCAGAAGAAATGGATGCACTCTGATATGCTAGTGAGGCAATACTGCTCTTAAGGGATGAGGGACAGTCATTTATAGTTCCTGTCATCTGCATGGCTTCTTTAGGCCCCACCATGGGCCGGGGCTTAGAGCCTACTTTATCCATGTTGCCCTGTGTGTTGAAAAATGCACATTATTGGCACAGTGGCAAGCAGACTCTTATTCAGAACTGTGAAAAAGATTTCTTAATATGGGAGCCAAATGTATTTTTGGATATTTACCTTTGTTCCTAAATACCAGTTTCTGAAATTTTAAGAGATGAATGGATTAGTTTTTAAGCACTTTCAATGCCTATCTCACATAAACTGTGGTGGATTACTCACTTCAATGAGTAGCATAAACATTCAAAAGTAATTGATGGCTGCAGATTGGAGACTAGTGAAGAGAATATGGTAATGGTAGGTGAGTGAGTTATAAGAAGTTGAACTAGGGTTCTAGGAGTAAGAAAGATAAAGGGAAATCGAATTATCAGAGCTTAATGACAGATTGAATGAGGAGAACAAGGGAAAGAAGGTATGGAAGCAGAGACTGGAGTTTTGATTGGGAAAATGTTGGTAACAAAAAGAAGTCTGGAGGAGGAACTGATTTGCTGAAAGAGATGTAATGATTTTGGCTTGGAATATTTTAGCATGAAGAAGTGAAACATCTAAGTAAAGATATCTCACTGGCAATTTAAAACATGGGCTACAGAGTTCAGGTTAAAATTGTTGTAAGATTTGGTTTTATACTCATAGAATTGATGTTTGAAACAACAGGTATACATGAGATTACCAAGAGATATGATGATTTGGGCTAAGTGCCAAAAAGCACACACACAGCCTGAGTGGATTTCCAAATAAATAGCTTAAAAAAAGAGGCAATGTAGAATCTGGGAAAGAGAAGGGTATTTAAAATGACCACAGGGGGTTATTTGTAAGGAAAATATCACTTGAGTACTGGGGAGGGTCTCAACTTTGAAAAAAGTACAGTTATTCCTTTAAACCAACAGTGAATGCAGAACACGGAGGGAAAAAAATATACACATTTTGAGGCGAAGAGTATGAGCATTAGGAAGCTGGGGGTTGAAGATAATTTTTCAAGGTGGTGAGGTTATCAGCTGACTCCAAATGAAGAGCAAATTGAGCAGAGTTGAAGTTTGCCATACCTCTGGGGGATTCTGAAGACAGCTGTAGATGAATAAAAAGATTATCTAAGACTGGGAGGGTCTAGGATGATTATGTATTGGAGTAAGATGGCATTGTTTTATTGCTTTCCTTTCTTTAGCATCAGAATAATCCCTTCTATGCACCAAATTTCCATTTTATCTAACATTTATTGGACAGTAAGGAAGCAGAAAAAGTTAATTTGAACCTCAATAGTATGCAAGTTCTACCTAAATTGGTAAAACCAGCCTTAAAATGTGCTTTTAATGTGACTGTTGATCAATCATATTTCCTTTAGAGTAACGAAAATTTCCCAACATATTTGCTGACTTGTGCTAGAATCCGTTTTCAATAGAGTTCTGGGGTCTGACAATTGGCTTCATAACTCCAGAGAATTCACTTAGCCTAGACTTGCTTCCTATTTATTTAGCATTCTATCATCCTTGAGAGAGATTTAAGGATCAAAGTTGGTCTCAACTTGGGTAAAATCTGAACTTATTCTGACAGATAGCCCACACCTATCTTCAAGTGAATCTTACTGTGAGGCTACACACACAAAAAGATTTGTCAAGGGAAGAATTATTTTGTTTTGTTTTGTTTTGTTTTGTTGTTTAATGGGAAAGAGCCCCAGCCAGTAGATAAATATGTCTTTGGCTCCACCTTCTGTACAAAGTGAAAACGAACATCATCAGAAGTAACGTAAATTATTTAATACTTTCACTTAAAAAAAATCAGCTTTTTAAAAATTAAGCTTAATTTTATGATCATTTGTGAATGTTTATATTCCTTCAGCAAATATTTCCTATGTCTGAGGAACTATGCTAGTAAGGATGTTTTAGTTATGCATTGAAAACAAAAACAGTATTAGGTTGAAATTCATTCAGCTTTATGGTTTGAGTTTTCTTTAACTGAATTTTGAAAAAAGAAGCAAATAATGCTTGGGTAAAAAATATTTATATTTTAAGGAACGTGTTCTTTTCCTCTACGTTCTACAGGGGGTTGCTATTTTTAAGCATCCTATTAATGGCACGCCCACTTAAAAAAATTACCAGAAGCAAAGCTAGAGGTTTTGTATCTGAAACTATTGATTTAGCACATATGCTAGTTTACGTTAAGGAGACACAATAAAGCATTTGAACAGACTGACAATTGACTGCTCTAACAAACTTAAATCAGCTAAATATCATCTAACAAATGAGAAAATTATTTTAGGGCAAAGAAAATGAACATTATTTCATTAATTAAAAATCATTCATCAAAGTAGTTATCTCATCAACATAATCATTCACCACCATTTTATATTTGGCATTGTACTAAATGCAATGGAATTTTGGAGAACAGAGAGTATTTTATAAGTGCAGGTGATTCCTTTATATGAAAAATGTTTGCAAACAAGAGCATAAACAAACACATAGTTATAATAACAATTAATGCACAAAATTATTTGTATGTGTGTTGAGTTGATGCCAAAGGAAAGGAAAAGACTTAGCATTGCTTCAGAAGTCAGCTGAGATAAAAATTCCCAAATGAAAAATTTATATGCTTGGTTATAGCACCACTTACCAAAATCATTAAAATACCTTTCTGTTGTATGTTTAAGTGCACAGGGAAAGGTACCTATTGGCAGTTTTAGATAGTACATGTCCTTTATGGACACCACCAAATTTAATAGAGTCTTCATTTAGGATAGTATGAAACAACACAATTATCTATAAGAAATTATGCAAGATAGTAACTATAAATTCTATATGTAGTAAAAATATTACAGCCCACAAAGCTCTAAGGATACAAAATTAAACAAAAGACCTTAAGACAGCCTCCAGTTTTCTTATTAATTAATTATTTGCTACTGGAAATGAATAGTACTTTAGTGTCAGATGGTTACTGACATAAAAACAAGGTCCAAAACTATTGTAGCAAATTTAATAAGTTTGCAAGGCTTAGGTGACTTTTTAAATTCTTGAAGATTCATGTAGTCACCTACAACAAAACACTAGAGGTCAGAGCCAGCCCAATATAAAGTCAGAATATTACCACCCAGTGAAGTATAGCTTAAAGACCTTCAAAACTCTTTCAGACCAAAATCATCTTCTCTAGCCATTCACTCTGAAGGCTAGATTTTCCACCATTAAAGTTCTACCTGTGGATTAAGACATTAGAGTCCTTAAATAGGTGGCAAGGTACCTATGGGCAATTTAACAAAAATTAACTTACCATTGTGATTTATGAAGAGAGCTTTAAATATCTGGGAATATAAATTTTTATGGAAATAAGCAGTCAAGAGATCTACAAACTGACCTAAACCAGTTTGGTTGTGCACAACTTCTGTGTTCTTTTTGGCATATGATTAGTGGCCATCACAAAAGATTGAGGTGTATTAAGGCTACTCTCCTGTGACATTAGTGCCAGATGAAAATAAAACAAGCTTTTAGACCAAGTTCAACCTCAGGTTTACGTACTTATTTAATAAGCACTTATTAGTAAGCAGGCACTAAGCATTTTGTATAACTTGTTTAGTATTCTCCAGGAAGTCCCAACTCTCTTCTTTGTAGGTGCTGAGCCCACTACTTCACATGAAAAGAAGTGATGATATTCCAGAAATAGCATACATATTGTAATACAAAGACTTGGTAACCAGATATCTTCCAAACCAATGAATGGACACAGAACAAAGGGTCAAGTTACTGGTTTCTTAAATCCTGTTCATGCTAAATTACAGCCAATGTACAGATGTTGAATACCACTAATTTCCCCAAGGGGAGCCTATGTCTAGCATTCATTTTGCAGATTAATAAACCACTAATTTCACTAGTGAAAATCTGTATCTGACATTTGGGATGCTAATTAACAAATGTCTCATGTATTTTAAGAACATGGATACAGCAGCACTTGTAGTTCTCTCTGAGGTCGGCTTTCTGATGTGTATTTGCCACCAAGACCCCTAGAACATGAATTCTTGATCATAAAATTCTTTCTTTCTTTCTTTCTTTCTTTCTTTCTTTCTTTCTTTCTTTCTTTCATTTCACACATTTTTTTAAAGTCTATTTATTTTTGAGAGAGAGAAACACAAGCAGGGAGGGGCAGAGAGAAAGGGAGACACAGAATCCAAAGCAGGCTCTAGGCTCTGAGCTGTCAGCACAGAGCCCAATGCGGGGCTCGAACCCACAAACTGTGAGATCATGACCTGAGCCAAAGTGGGATGCTTATCCGACCGAGCCACCCAGGCACCCATGCTGATGTTTTAAAAAGTGAATTATAGACATCATAAAACAGGGAAACTATGCTTGCTTAGTTTATTATTTAGTATACTAGATTTAATATACTAGAATTTAGTATACTAGAAAATGGAGTTACCTTTTGGATGCCTAGTGTTAAGAGGGGAAGAGAAAGCCAGGAGTTCAAAGGAGATACCAGAAGAATTGGGGGGTATTAAAAACACATAGGGATATTTTAAAAATTTTACCCTTGAATGGTCCCATCTCAAGAAGTTACGAATTTACTCCTAAAAAAAGGCATGGATATTTTAAATACTTTTAGTTTAAAGTGTAATACTTCATAATACTTTATATTTCCTTCATAAGTAACTTGCATCTTATATCATGTAAAGTTCAGATTTATACATATTCAGTGGACTTTCATTCATGTTTCACACTGACCTTCTCCACTCCATACCCCTGCCATTTTCTTGACCCTGAATCACTCTTGTTGAAATACTTGTAGGCAGGTTGTTATCACCTGACTTCTGATCTTGAAAGCAGCAGAGGCAGCTGGTATTTTGATATTCTCTTGACAATCTTGTTTTATAAAATTTCCAGTCAAAATAGCAGACTTGATATGTTTGGAAGGTTCACATGACTTTTTAATCTATTAGAAATTCATGCAGTATTGGGTGGAATTCATTTCAGTAGCCAATTTCCCTTCCATAATTTTAGTAGTTCTTTTATTTTCAATCTTGAATGAAACACTAATGGTTTTTAAATACTGAAATTCAAAATATTAAAATGTGGAGAATTAAAGGAATCAAGTTATGATTATTATAGGTAATAGAGTATTTTTTCTATTCTAAAGCATTAATAAAGACAATGGAGTTACTTCAGGAATATAAGTCTTGTTTCATGGATTTGTATATAAAGATTTCAGTAATTTCCTTGGCTTCTTTGAAATAGTTTAGCCAGTGGGGAAAATACTGCATAGTTTTGAATCAGACCTTTTGATTATACCCATCCATTAAAAGACAGCATATTATGTGTTTAGACTAAATTCTAAAATATAGCCAGCCTGAACAGACATTTTTAATGAATTGACCACTAAACCAGATAGGACATAAAATCAATCTTTATTTTAGACCTTAATTAGGTAATGAAAACTGCAATTTTGTATTTAGATTTAAGAAACAGTTATAGAAAGCCTATTATGTCTTTAGTATTTCTGTGTTTTTATCTACAGGCAATCCTGATAAGTCAGATTCATTTGGAGGGGCTTCCAATATCCTTAAATATGAAGATATGCTACAGCCAGATTATAAAATTCTTGGTACACTTTAATATTTAAATTAACTAGTTAATAATTTTAATATAAAACCTCATAAAGCTATACAACTTTACTATTCATATCACAAATTATAGGGCTTATTTAAAACAATATAAAGTTGCCTAATGGTTCATCATGAGGCAAGATGAGTCCACAATGTTTAAAGGTTTCAAATGTCAGTTTATCTAACCATATGTATAATCTTATTTAGAAATGATATCAAAATTCCACATTTGAGGCCCAGACCTAATAGCCCTTTTGATAATG
Organism: Panthera uncia; assembly: GCF_023721935.1. Taxonomy (NCBI): domain Eukaryota; kingdom Metazoa; phylum Chordata; class Mammalia; order Carnivora; family Felidae; genus Panthera; species Panthera uncia. The sequence continues at coordinate 78,342,802 of NW_026057580.1, read as the reverse complement.
GCCTTTATGTTTAGCTCCTACTCTATCCCCTGGCCTCTTAGTAAAAGGATCTGGATTCTCATCTAGAAGTTGGAGCTCCTCCTTTGCCATTGACTTACTAGTCACTTTTGCCTTGGATAATTTCTTCTCTTTTCTATCAACTTTTTGATGTGTAACATATTTGCAGAAGTGGGAACGTATCTTAAATGTGTCATCTAAAGGATTTTTGCGTATCAGATACATCTGTTTAACCTGCAATCCTACCAAGAAATGGAGAATTACATCAATATCATCCCCATAGCTTTCCTTGAAGTCCTTTTCTTTCATTACTTCTCCCATATGGGTAATACAATCAATATCAGTCTTTCCTATTTTTCCTCCTCTCTTTAATTAAATGGAATCTTAAAGAAATTGCTTTTTTGTTATCTGACTTCTTTTGGGTTCATCTATATTGTTGTAGACAGTTACAGATCATTCATTATTATTGGTCAGTAATATACTCTTGTATGAAATACCACAATTTATTTTTTCTACCTTTAATGGATTTTTGGGCAATTTCCAATTTTTGGATTTTACAAATAAAAATCCTCTTAACATTCTAGTACATGTCTTTTGAGTTTTATATCATTTTTTTGTGATTTGTAGGATCTCTTTATTGTATGAGTCCTTTGCCAATGAGTGTATTGTGAAAAACTTTTCTTCCTCTGTGTTGCCTGTTTACTCTAATTTTTTTTTGATAAAGAAAGATTTCTAGATTTAATATACTCTAAACCATCAATTTTTTTCTTTACAATTTGGACCATTTGCATTCTTTTAAAGAAATATTTGCCTACTCCAACTAAAATCAAGAAAATATTCTCCCATGTTTCCTTCTAAATTTTATTGTTTAACTTTTCACCTTTAGATCTACAATACCTGTAAATTGACTTTGTGTATGGTATAAGGTAGGGCATCAAATTGCATTTTTGTTGATATACATATTAATTTATGTAGCATCATTTATTAAAAAGACCATCCTTTGGGGCACCTGGGTGGCTCAGATGGTTAAGTATCTGATTCTTGATTTCAGCTCATGTCATGATATCATGGTTCATGACTTCAAGCCACACATTGAGCTCTGTGTTGACAGCATGGAGCCTGCTTGGGTTTCTTTCTCTCTGCCCCTTCCCCGGGCATGCACTCTCTGTCCCTCTCTTAAAATAAATACATAAACATGAAAAAAAAAAAAAAGAAAAAAAGGCTATCTTTTTCCTATTGTAGCAGTGTTCTGTCAGTTGTAAATCAGCTGACTGTATATGTCTGGATCTATTTCTGAAAGTCTTCATTCTGTGCCATTGGTCAGTTTGTCTTTGTACCAATAACATGTTCTCTTAGTTACTATATTTTCATGAAAGGTCTTGATATATTGACAGAATAAGTACTGCAGCTTTGTTTCACTTTTTCAGATGGTGTTGGCTGTACTTGGCCCTGCATTTTCATGTTTTTTAAAAATTCATCTCAGTTTTCACATACATGCGAAAATAAAAGATAAATAAGAAAAAAAAACTTGGGATTTTTATTGGGTGGCATAGGGATGATTCTGTAGATTTTTATTTTTTATTTTGCCTTCAAAAAAAGGATATTTTTACTGGATAGAGAGTTTGGGGTTGACAGTTTTTTTCTTTAAGCACTATCATGCATTATGTTCCATTCTTTTCTAGCTACCTAGTATCTGAGAAGTGAGCTGTTACCTGGATTATTATTCATGTATATGTAAAGTGTCTTTTTTTTTTTTTTTTGGCTGCTCACAGATTTGCTCTTTATCCTTGGTTTTCAATTGTGCAACTATTATAACTGAAAATTTCTGTCTTTTATCAAATTTGGGAGTTTGGAGCCATTACATCTTCAATTTATTTTATTTAAGAAAATGTTTATTTATTAGTTTTGAGAGAGAGAGCACAAGGAGGGGAGGGGCAGAGAGAGAGGGAGAGAGAAAATCCCAAGCAGGCTTTGTGCTGTCAGCACAGAGCCCGATGTGGAGCTGAAACTCATGAACCATGAGATCATGACCTGAACTGAAATCAAGGGTCAGATGCTTAACTGATTGGGCTACCCAGGCATACCTTCAATTTAAAAAGGTGTTTTTTCTGCTACATTCTCATTCTCATGTCTGTTTTGGACCATGATGTATATAGAACTACATACTATCATCTAACAGGTCCTGAGGCTTTGTTCATGTTTTTTTCTCCCTATTTTCATACTGGATAATTTCTTTTGATCTATCTTCAAGTTCATTTGCTTTTTCTTTTGTCATCTCCATTCTGCTGAGTCCATCCATTGATTATATATTATATATTATAAATTATATATTATATATTATATATATATTTATATATATTTTTGGTTTTAAAATTTCCGTTTGTTTTTTCTTTTATCATTTTTCTTTCTCTGCTGAGATTTTGTATCTTCTTATTCAATTGCAAATATATTTTGTTTTACTTCATTGAGGTTAGTTAAAATAGCCACCTTAAAACTTTCCATTTCTAGTACCAACACTTGGGACATCTCAGGGCTTCTCTTAGTTGATTTTTTTTCTATTGGCAGTGCATTCCATTTGTCTGGTTTTTCATGTCAGGTGATTTTAAATTATACCCTAGAAATGATAAATGTTAAGTTGTCGAGGTTCTGGATTCTGTTATTTTTCCCTGATGTCTGCTATTTCTTTTGTTTTAGCCAGCAATTATATTATTGGATATTTTTATAGGATAAAATTATTTTAGATCTGAACTAGGACAGCTCTATGTTTATCTTCAGGACATCTGGAAGTCTGTCACCTAATCTTGGCCAAGAAAAGGTCAGTCGGCTAGCTAATGATTTATAATATGCTGTTTTAAGTTCAAAACTCCCCTGGAGGCACCCAAGATTGGCTTGTTTATTGATGAATTATACCTAGCATGACCAGTTAAACTTTTGGGCTTGGCTTTTATACCTAGAAGAACATAAAAGGGCCCACTGAAAATTTTTGGGCAAGTCTCCTAAAACCAAGACTTATCAGAGAAATCTTGGCCAATTCAATCCCAATATGAAACACATATTCATATGACAGAGCGTAGGGTGTTGTGCTTGGAGGTTTCACACACCCTTAGTGCTTTTTTTTTTTTTATGCTTTTTCTCTCCTCTTTTTCTTGTTGTACCATATCCTTTGCCTTCAATAACTGTTTTACATGAATATGCTCTGTTGACTCTTGCAAATCCTTTCAATTATCTAACCTACTGTAATCCATGCAAAATTGAACTGCTAACTCTCTTTCTTGGGTGGCAGTATTTAATTACTATTGGCCAGGATGTTTCCACACAGGTGTGATTAAGGCGTCAGTCAAAGATATGGGAAGGAAGAATTTGAGCAACCCCTTTCTGATTCTTTTCCTTCCAAAACTTACCTACTCTCTTCAATGGTCACAGTTTTCTGAGCTTCAGTTTTATGGTTTGCACGCTATTTTCCTTCACAGTCCCAGTGCTTCCAGCACCATCTGCCCTTGGCTTCCTGCTGAAAGTCTGCAAAAAATGGAAACTCACTTCATGGAATTCCATTTTTCTTTCTTTTTTCTTTTAAATTTTTTTTTAATGTTTGTTTATTTTTGACAGAGAGAGAGACAGAGCATGAGCGGGGGAGGAGCAGAGAGAAAAGGAGACACAGAATCTGAAGCAGGCTCTAGGCTCTGAGCTGTCAGCACAGAACCCAACACAGGGTTCGAGCTCACAGACCGCGAGATCATGACCTGAGCCGAAGTCGGACGCTCAACCGACTGAGCCACCCCGGCGCCCCCATTTTTCTAAACAAGTACATAGTTGTTCTTACTCTGTTTACTCTCCAGTGCTTTAAGTGGCCGTTATTTGTATTAGGTCTAGATTTTATGATTGTTTTCTGTGGAGGATTCAGGCTGGTTTGATCTTACTCTGTCATTATTGGAAGCTGAACAACTCTCATGAGATTTTTTTAAACTATTGCTTTTTTCCAAAAAATAAAAAAAAAAGTTGTTTTAAAATGAAAAAAAAATGCACTATATTTTAGTTTGTTTGGTACACAAAATCTATTGCCAACCCTATGAGCTAATAGAATGTTTAGAAACAGATTATTTATTCATCTTGAGAGAGAGAGAATCCCAAGCAGGATCCATGCTGGCAGTGCAGAGCCCAACACAGGGCGCAATCTCCTGAGCCATGAGATCATAACCTGAGCTGAAATCAAGAGTCAGATGCCTAACTGACTGAGCCACCCAGGCACCCTAGAATCGGATGATTTAAAGGAGAGATTGTCTTATCCTGAGAATAATTATGAATCCATTTGGTCAGAAAAAATATTTTTACCAAAAAATAAAAGCTTCATCAGTTGTCTGCTAATTGTTTTATGATTCAGTATAGTCCTAGCATTATTGGTTAGTGACAAATAGATGTCAATGACATCTAGGAAAAAAAGGTTACTATACCTAATACATGGATATTATCCATCTTCCTTTTCACTATGTTAATATACTATCTCATTTAATCCAATGAGGTAGGTATTCCCTGTTTAACAGATGATCACACAGACGTTCTGGGAAGTTAAGTAACCTGCCCAAAGTCACTGTACTAAATGACAAGGCCTGGCCTATTCTAAGTCTGAGCTTTTAGTTACATATAATACATGATTAATTACTGTGAGTTAATTGGTATTTATAAGGATGTGTGTATGTATGTGTGTGTGTAAGTATGCTTTAAGTATATTTTTGGTAAGTGGTATTTCTGGCAGAGGGAAAAGAGCATTGCTGAAGGAAAGTACACTGGCAAATGCTAACTCTGTGAGTTTTTTTGTGTATAATGGTATTAAGTTTATCAGGAAATTAGTAGGTATTTTATGAGAAATATAAACAAGTTTATATTAAACCATAATTATTCAATTTTCTTTTAGTATATTTAAAATAATTATGTCCTATCATTAGTACTTCTGTAAGCATAAATATATTTCATTGTATTGTAGGAAGACCTATAAAGCAGATTGGCAAACTATAAGCTACAGGCCAGATCCTGCCTACCATCTATTTTTGTAAGTAAAATTCTATCTTATGTTATTTAATTGGAATACAGCCATGATTATCTGTGTATTTATTGTCTATGGCTGCTTTTGAGCTATAACAGCAGAGGTGAGTATGACCTCAACCCTAAAATATTCATTCTCTGAGTCTAAATACAGACAATTTGCCAATCCCTACTCTTAAAGTATTCTTGAGATTTTCTTATTTTTCTTTCTCTCCACCTTTCCATTTTATTAATAAGGTACTTGCAGTCCATAGAGGCCTAGTAAACAAATTAATTGCATATCTAGGACTAGAACCCAGATCTCCTATTTCTCAATTTGGCACTTTGAATTAAGCCTTTCTTTCTCTCTTTCTTCTTTCTTTCTTTCTTTCTTTCTTTCTTTCTTTCTTTTTCTTTCTTTTCATGTTTATCTTTTCATGTTCATCTTTTCTTTTTCTTCTCATGTTTATAGAAAGACATGGTTCTCTGATCTCAAGTGGATTTTATTCTGGTCTTTCTCTAAATCATTTCCCTCATGATGAATTAGGTTTATAAGCTAGGAAAGTATTTCCTTCAAGTTCACAAACACAGAATCAAATCACAGAACAACCTATTTTAAAAGGCTACATTTTTACACTAATGGTACATGATTTGGCAGGCTGATATTTAATCAATGTCAGTGGATAGAAACAGTTTGTTCACTTGCTACCTGCTTTTCTTAAGTTACCTAACCTTCATGTTTGTTGAAATTTTCAGATGTGTAATTGACCCATCTAAATGTGGTTGCTGCTTATCGTGTTTTCTGAAGTTCTAAGATTGATTGTAAAACATTTCATAAAGTTAACAGGCAGGTACTTAAGAAGAAAGATACTGCTATAATAGGTGTCATTCTAATGTAGTATGTGCATGAATTTGTCCCTTATGTTTCTGAAGTGTAAGGTTTTATTATTATTTTTTAAAATATTTTTATTATATATTTTTAAATTTAAACCCAAGTTAGTTCTTTGTCCATTAGTCAGTTGATGAATATTTAGGCTCTTTCCAAGTTATGCTATAAACATTGGGGTTCATGTGCCCTTTCAAATCAACACTCCTGTATCCTTTGGTACACACCTAGGATAAATACCTAGTAGTGCAATTGCTGGGTCGTAAGGGGTTCTAGTTTTAATTTTTGAGGAACCTCCGTACTGTTTTCCAGAGTGGCTGCACCAGTTTGCATTCCCACCAACAGTGCAAAAGGGTTCCTCTTTCTCCACACCCTCGCCAACATGTTGCCTGAATTGTTAATTTTAGCCATTCAGACAGGTGTGAGGCATTATCTCCTTGTGGTTTTGATTTGTATTTCCCTGATGATGAGTGATGTTGAGCATCTTTTCATGTGGCTGTTGGCCATCTTGATGTCTTCTTTGGAAAAGTGTCTATTCATGTCTTTTGCCCATTTCTTCACTGGGTTATTTGATTTTTGAGTGTTGAGTTTGATAAGTTCTATAGATTTTGGATACTAACCCTTTATCTGATATGTCATTTGCAAATATCTTTTCCCATTCCGTTTTAGTTTTGCTGATTGTTTCCTTCGCTGTGCAGAAACTTTTTATCTTAATGAGGTCCCAATGGTTCATTTTTGTTGTTTCTCTTGCCGCTGGAGACACGTCAAATAAGAAGTTGCTGCGGCCGAGGTTGAAGAGGTTGTTGCCTGTTTTCTCCTCTAGGATTTTGATGGCTTCCTGTCTTACAATTAGGTCTTCCATCCATTTTGAGTTTATTTTTGTGTATGATGTGAGAAAGTGGTCCAGGTTCATTCTTATGCATGTCGGCATCCAGTTTTCCCAACACCATTTGCTAAAGAGACTCTCTTTTTTCCATTGGATATTCTTTCCTGCTTTGTCAAAGATTAGTTGGCCATATATTTGTGAGTCCATTGCTATGTTCTCTATTCTGTTGTTATGCTAATACCATACTGTCTTGATGATTACAGCTTTGTAATACAGCTTGAAGTCTGGAATTGTGTTGCTTCCAGTTTTGTTCTTCTTTTTCAGCATTGCTTTGGCTATTTGGGGTTTTTTTTTTTGTTCCATACAAATTTTAGGATTGTTAGTTCTTTTTTTTTTTAGTTTTTTTTTTTTTTTTAACGTTTATTTATTTTTGAGACAGAGACAGACAGAGCATGAATGGGGGAAGGTCAGAGAGAGAGGGAGACACAGAATCTGAAACAGGCTCCAGGCTCTGAGCTGTCAGCACAGAGCCCGACACGGGGCTCAAACTCATGGACCGCGAGATCATGACCTGAGCCAAAGTCGGACGCTCAACCGACTGAGCCACCCAGGCGCCCCTAGGATGGTTAGTTCTAACTATGTGAATAATGCTGGTATTATTTTGATAGAGATTGCATAAGGTTTTATTCTTAACATTGATTCCTTCTGAAAACCAAGTGAAGATTTGGAGAGGAGACTTTAAGCCTACAGTTTTATTTGTGAATATATGCTACTTCCCTCTTTAGGCACAGATCATGATAATGGGACAGCAGATGCTGCTGCACAATGAAAAGCATTTTACCATTAAAATCTTTTCTAAGTATTATTCACAACGGCTTTTACCTATATCATTGGGACCCCTTTAACTTTAAACTCTAGAATAGTGGTGCCACATTTGCAGAATATGGTTTTAATTGGTGAACTTATTTTAAATGCAGATGATTGGGATCCACCAGAGGTATAATGAATCTGAATCTCTGGGTGCTGGTAGTTGAACATATATATATGGTTTAAAATGTTTTATATATATATATATATATATATATATATATATATATATATATATAT
>NW_026057580.1:78290845-78334960 GCF_023721935.1 Panthera uncia | reverse complement strand
TATATATATATATATATATATATATATATATATATATATATATATATTTAACTTTTTATTTATCTATTTTGAAAGAGAGAGCAAGCAAGTTGGGGAGAGGGAGAGAGAGAGAGAGGGAGAGAGAGAGAAAGGGATGTATATTTTTAAAAAGATCTGCAGGTTACTCTGAAGCACAGCAAAGACCCTCTGGTAATGAGAAAATTGTTTTCATCTGATGGTCTGGAAAACTGGGTTGTAATCCTGGCTATCTTGTTAAACTATAATGTGGCCTTGGGCAAGTCACTTAAGTAACAAATAAACAAACAAAAAACGTACAGGAAGGGAGGGCTCCTTTTGGAAGTTCTTGCCTTTCTCCATTGTTGTTGTTTCTTTAGTTTTCTCATCTGTGAAATAAGGATGATTATAGTATGCACTTTGGAATTGTCATAAGAATTAAGATCATGCAGATAAAATGGTTTAAAAAATTTTTTTTAATCTTTATTTAGTTTTGCACAGAGTGCAAGCAGGGGAGGAACAGAGAGAGAAAGAAACACAGAATCCAGAGCAGGCTCCAGACTCTAGGCTCTGAGCTGTCAGCACAGAGCCCGATGTGGGGCTTGAACTCATGAGCTGTGAGATCATGAGCTGAACCAAAGTCAGATGCTTAACCAACTTAGCCACCCAGGCGCCCTGCAGATAAAATGTTTAATATAGTGTCTGGTACATAAAACTCAGTAAAAGTTAATTCATTAGACTTATTATTATTATAATTATTACTACCGATACCAAAATGACTTAAAACTATAATTGAGTATAATAGACATACTATTTGCCCCTACGAAACCAAGAAAGAGCTGACCTTGTTCATTCACTCACTTATTCATCCATTCATTACAATAAATAATCACTGCCGCCTGCCAGGATCCAGACACTGCACTGCCTTGCCCTGATAATACAATGTTGAATACTATGGGGTCTCTGACCTCAAGAGACATATATACCAGTGGAAGGTAAAGACCAAAAAATCAACTCAATATTCCTATAGTTTTTCCTTTGAAGTACAATCACTTCAATAAGAAAACAAACTGACAATATTATGGGGCGTCTCTAGGATCATTTTCTTCCCTAGTGAAACACACAGTATATTGCTCATGCTCAAATACTCAACAAGGGAAAGAAATAATGGCTCTTTTCAACAATTTGCAGTGTCAAAATTTATATCCACCTTGTCAAAAGACTTAGTAGTCAAGCAATAAGCTGCTGCTTTTATTAAAAAAAAAGGCCTAAGTACTTGGTAAAAAGCCATTTCACTCACTTCTACAAGGATGATAATTTCCATTAGATAGTTTTATCTCTCTTCTTGAGTAATATGGTATGTATATGTTAAACAAGTTTGCATTTTTGGAGAACTTGTTGCTCTAAGAGTAGTTTAAATAAAAATGAACTAAGAGCATTCAGTTAAGCTCCCCTGTCTGATGGACTCACTGTCTTTGACATCTAGAGGAGGTTTTATAATCCTTGTTTTAAAGACTTAATAAAATTGGTGTTAATAGTCTTTTCATCATTTAAACTGTCTTCCCTTGAGAATTCCATTATTGCTCCTGATAAATTCCTTATAAGAGTATGGGGAATTAGAAAGGAGGATAGGAAATGTTTAGATGATCACGAATATACACAATATCAAAGTTTACTTTATTAGAGATAACACTAAGAATATTAAGAAAGAGGCATCTCTTGACATGCTAATTGTTCTATAAATTAAAACTTATGTTTTCTACTAGGTAAATTGAGAATACTGATTCAACATGCTTGCTTTTCCTATCAGATCTCTCTTCTTCAAGTTCGAATTGGAGAAATTTCCTGGAAAATACATAGATCCTACATGCCTAAAAGTGAAGCAATAGATTAAAAAAATACTTGTAACATACATAGAAAATAAAAGTTAGAAAAACATAGCAAAAGACTAATTCAGATTACATAAAACAATATCAATAGCACTGATACATAAATAGGCAAAGTATATTAACAAACGAATCAAAATGGTGAATACATTAAAAAAAAAACTACCACCACTAGTAATAAGAAATGTAGATTAAAATAAAATAGCATTTTCTCTATAAAATTGGCAGAGATTATAAAATAGCAATAGGAAACACTGATAACAGGGTGTGATGACACCACTATTCAATGCTACAATGTGTATAAATTACAATTTTTTGAAAGTAACTTAGCAATAAAGCATCAGTATTAAACATGTTATACTTTTTATTAGTCTGGTCTCTCAGGGTTGTAAGCTACCAAAACCCCCACACTACACCTGCTTAGGTCAAAAGGGAAATTATATCCTAGTTTCAGGATGGAGTCTGCTGCTGAAGTGATGTTACTAGGAATCTCTAATCTCTTAAAATGAACCTCTGGCTTCTATCTTTCTTCCTTGTTAGCTTCATACTAAGGCAAGCTCTTTCCAATGGTCACTTATATCACCCTGTTAGCAATCCCTAACTTCCACAGTAGTTCTTGGAAGAACACAAGACTGAGTCTCATCTGAGTTGGGTCTCACATTTGGTCCTGAGCCAGTGACTGCAGCCAGGAGAGTAAATGCCTTAATTCCCAGGCGTGGGTCCTGCACACACCTTACAGCTAGGGGTGGAGTTGGCTTTAACCCAAACTCCTGGGATATAGGGTGATTCTCCAAAGTAAGGTACTGTCACCAAAATGAGGGGAAATGAAGGCTGGTCAGAAAAATAGTTATTATAGTACAGTTTCACCCTTTAATAACACTCCTGTGAATTAATGTTAAGAAATAATAGATGCAGATTTACATTTATTACAGCTTTAGTCATAAAGTTTCAACAAAAAATAGAAAACAAGACAAAAAAAAAAAAGCAATCCTATTGCCCAACAATAGGGGAATTGTAAATTAAGAAATACAAAATGTTTTAGGGAGTCATTAAAATTATATTTTCAAATGGTTTATTGTGCTTATGGGGAAAGGACATTTTATAATATAAAGCCATAAGGGCAGAATATAAGATAATGCATACAGTATGACCTCACTTTATAAAAAGCACACAGGAAAAAAAAAACTTAGGAAAATCTATTAAAATACTAATTAGCTCTAAAAACTGTTGGAATTCACATATTCATAAAACAAATATTTTTGAAATGCTTATTTTATGTCAGGAATTTTATTCTGAATATTATTGTCTCTATAATTTTCATATTTTTACATGTTACAATAAGCAACTGAGAGGCGCACTGCATTTAAAATGAAATTCTAATGACCTTACTTAAATCCTTATGATGTTCCAGATATTGTTCTATGGTGCTTCCAGGTACCCTGTCTCATTCAGTGTGTCTCTGATGAAATTGGTTGTCAGTTTTATTTGCTCCATGTGAGTATTGTTCTTCTGCCTAAGTCATAAATAAAATTTGTTGATTGACAAGAGTGATTCATTTGTTCATTCATCCAACCACCTGTGAATTGGTGGGATTAAAAAATAACCTCTAAAGGAATTTCCTAAAATTGAGAAGGTAAGAAAGCTTTTAAATTAGCATGGGTCAGTGAACAGGTTTTTTCAATGATTAGAATATGTTAATTATACTTTGCTTTATGTAAATGAAGAGCTAAATGAATGCCAGCAATTCTGTCCAAGCCATTGTGTGTGAAGAGGTTATGTTCATACACAGCAGTGTTCAACTTCCATCACAAAAATCGCTTCCGTAAATGGTCTTTCTGTACAATTTTGGAATTACTGAATCTTATTATTAATGTTTAAATATATTATTGGTGTTAAATACACTATAGATACATTAACTATGTTCAGAGTTCATTTATTTTCTAGTCATTCATTTATGAATAACTTTTATTCATTCTGTTGGCTCAGGTGGGACCCTTCCGGAGAAAGGGTCTTCTGGCAAGAATTTGTGGCTGCCACCACCTGAAACTTCAGCTCACAGGAAAACATTATTGGGGGACGTAATGCCTCTAAGCCTCAGAGGAGACTGCTGTGGCCAACTTTCATGAGAAAAAAAAAAAATGAAAAATGTAGGCAGAGGTTTCCAGAGCAAATTCTGCTAGGAAAGAATGCACAATGGCCTTTAAGGCCAGTGGAGGCAGTAATCTTGACTATATAAGGCTGACTAGGTCAGTTGTGAGGGTGCTGGCTAATAGTAAAGAGATCCAACAGAGACACATGAGAAATTTTTCTCGTTTTTATTGTAACTCCCTCCTTTTTTATTAGTATTTACTATTTTATTTATTATTAACTTGGAATGTTTATTTTATATCTGCTGGAATACTTATTTTGGAATTAGATATATATTTTTATCATATATCACTCCTGGGCATGTACACAAAGGAAATATAAATAAAATATGATAATTAAAATATTCCTAAAATTTTTCACATTCAGTGTCCAACTCTTTTGAGAGATTCAGAGTTACTGATATAAAAGAATATTTAACATATCGGTACAGTTCAACAAATAATTAATGACTCCCTATGTTAAGAGAATGTTATGAGCACCGAAGAAGCCCTGTGTACTCTCTCTTCCTTATTATAGTCACTACAGTCTGTTTTAATGATAATGATTTCCTTGCTTTTCTTTATAGTTTTACCAACTGTATTTGCATCTGCAGCCCCCACCCCACCCCCCACCCTTCTGGTATCACCAAGGTCTCTGAATTAGACCTCAAGACCTGGGACCCCATCCCTGTGAGTGATAAAGGGAGGGGGGCAATAACTGGTAGATGGTGTTGAATTAGGTCCCAGTGAGGTCAAACCCATCCAGAGTTGCTGGGGGATTTATAGTACCTCCTAGGTCATTTATTTATGCAATAGGTTCTTCCTAGACTTGAGATCAAGAGCTAGTCAGTCCATTCAATCTCCTGGTTAGGAGTCAGAACTGAATAGTGGAGTAGGCCACTGACCTGGCCTCTGACTGGGTTGCCATTGAAACCCCTGGAAGTCTGTCTATAAAGGGTCACAAAACAAGCAGCTTTGTGCTGCGAAGGCCTGGAGTAGTGTTTGAGCAGGCTGGAGGAGAGGCACTGCACACTTCTTACTTTGGCCATCTAATGCAAAAGAAGGTGACAGATGGCTGCTTGTCTGTACCCAGAGCTTAGTGTTCCCAGATAACTTAATAATCATTATATCTACCATTTATTGAATGTGAAACACCATTCTTAGTGATTTACACACAATAGTTCACTCCTCACTAAACCCTATAGGATAGGTACTATTAAACAGATGAAGGAACTTTTTTTTTTAAACAAATGAAGGAACTAAGGCTTTGAAAATTTACTTGTGCAAGATCGCACAGCAAATGAGCTCAAATTCATTCTTAGGATCTCAAGGGTGGTTTCTAAAATGCTGAAGGAACACAGATGAATTACACTTGATAGTGGTAGGTTTTCATTTCTATCTTCATGAAAAGTGTGTAATTTTTACTCTGTATCTGAATAAATAAAATATCTTTCAAGATGACCTCCTGTATTTTCTGAAAGGCCCATGATGTTTCCAAAATATGTTTGTTTTTGGAGATTGAGGGGACGGGATAGTCTGTTGAATACTGTACTTGGATTTCCACTACCACCCTCCTATTGGGGAATGGAGAATTCTATCCTTGCAGCTGCAGCATTTGCAATATTTACCACTAGAGGGAGGGATCAGACCATGGAGAGCAGCCACCAGTCTGCTAAGGACCTCCTTGGCATTTCAGGCTCTTCACTGGCAGCTGGAAGTAGAATGAGCATGAAATTGGAGAGCCATTTGTTGATAAAAACAGATATCTCCTTGTTATCTGGAAGAGATGATTTCACAAGCCCAGTAGAGAGAAGAGTCAACTTGTGGAGCCCTGAAGTGAAAAGGGCTAACATGCTTAGTATCTTAGATTTGAGGATCCCCAGTAGCACTCTAGACACCCGTAGCACTCTTCCCCCAAACTGTGACAATCAAAAGTGTTTCCAGAAATTGCCAAATGACCCCAGGGACAAAATTGCCCCTGAATGAGAGAACCACTATCTTAGAGACTCAAAATGTCCTGAAGACTTGAGTTCTCAAAGATAGTAAAAGATCTGCCCTTCCTGGTGAGTAGAGAATCTGGGGCTCTTCTTGGTCTGGGGTTTCACAATTCAAGGCTATGAACAGAAAGGATAAGGCTAGTCCCAGTTCATAAAAGAAGTATGGACAAAGGAGAACATATCACAACACCAGGCAAAGTGGCTAAGGAAGCAAAAAATAGCTTGAAACTTTACAATTATAGGGACAAAAGAGTAAGAACTGAATCTAAAGGAATGGACTAAAGGTGATGTTAGGCCAGAAGGAATTATCACACTCAAGAAACAAAGCCTTCCCAATCAAAAAGAATGAAATCTTGCCATTTGCAACTACATGGTTGGAACTGGAGGGTATTATGCTAAGTGAAATTAGAGAAAGACAAAAATCATATGACTTCACTCATATGAGGACTTTAAGAGACAAAACAGATGTACATAAGGGAAGGAAAACAAAAATAATATAAAAACAGGGAGGGGAACAAAATAGAAGAGACTCATAAATATGGAGAACAAACTGAGGGTTATGGGGCGGTGGGGCTAAATGGGTAAGAGGCACTAAGGAATCTACTCCTGAAATCATTGTTGTACTATATGCTAACTAATTTGGATGTAAATTAAAAAAAAATAAAAAAAACAATAGAAAAAACAAAACAAAAAACGAAGCCTTCTACAAGAGGAGACCTTGAGTGAGATACCTGCCTGGATAGGAAAGGGCTGTTAAGTTCTTGGACCCAGTTCATATGCTTGTCTCTCGAACCTGCTCTTGAAGTATTTTCTGTCTCACTTGCTTGCTAGTATTCTTACCCCTTATTCAATCATGCCAGATACCTTGGAGTTATTCTTTGATTTAAATATGAATTTTCCTATCTATTAGAGACATCCGTGACCATAAGACCTAGGTCACATTGAGGGCTGTAATAAACACTCTGCATATTCTAGCAGGCTGGCAGCAACTTCCTTACTTGCAAGAATGCTGACCACAAACAACCCCAAAGAAATTGAATCAAGAGGAAAGAACCAGATTCCTAATACACAACTTAGAGAGCACGTGAATTCAAGGCCCCATGTATTCTGGAATGCCAGATAGAGGCCCTGATACTGCCAAGAACTCTTTTTTGGCAAAAGTAATATCCATGGCTCCTGGGTCTTGACACCAAAAGGTCACTGGTTGGTGGTTCTGGTAGGCTCAGGTCTATACTCTGGTGCACATAGTTCACCACCTAAGCTATCCGTTCACTTTTTCAGAGGTCTTTTGCAGAAAAGATGGTATATGGATCTATCCCACCAAGTAATGAACTCTTTTGTTAAAAGGTATAGTTTCTTATACTAAACCAATAAAACCATTAAGGGGTGTCTGGGTGGCTCAGTTGGTTAAGTGTCCCACTTGGGCTCTGGTCATGATCTCATTGTGGATTCCAGCCCCTGAAGCCTGCTTCAGATTCTGTATCTTCCTCTCTCTCTGCCCCTCTATTGCTTTTGTTCTCTGTCTTTCAAAAATAAATAAGTATTTAAAAATAAAAAAATAAAAACCACTAGACTGTTATATTCAAGAGCACCTGACTCAAACACAGTTGCATTGTTTGCTGGAGTGGGCCATAGTAAGCAGGACTCACTAAATGTTTAATAATTGCACATATGAAGAAGTGAATGAATAAATGCATGGCTACACTCACAACTTAGAATATTCTAGTATTTAAATTTTTCTGCAACAATGAAAATAACTCAACATTTTTAGTACTTGCTTCTGCTCTGGGAAGCAAAGGGATTTTAATCAGAAAATGGTGTTGGTACCTGCCTAGATTCCTTTTCTCAGCTGAAACACCCCTCTTACAGGCACTCTGAGTATTAACTACTAACAACTCAAAGCTTTCCCTTTCTCTTTCCAGAGAATTGCCCCTAAGTGAAGTGGTAGCCAGGAACCAACAACCCTATCTTGGAGGCCAAGCCCTCCCAACCTTGGCCAATGACAAAGGAGTCCAAAGGTCAGCCCCTTTGCCTCAAGATGAGTCAAATATGTGGTGTAATTCATCTTCCAGAGCTTCTTTATGGGATCAGACTGAAACTGTTATTCCACATCCCTGCTGAGCTTCATTTTTCCCTGCCTTATTCCTCTGCCTTCACTTTACTTCTCCTGAGGACACTTCCCCAATAAGTCATATGAACAGGAATCTTCATCTCTGGCTCTTCTTCTATGGAACCTGAGCTAAGGCATTGGTGGCATACCAAGACCGCATGCCAACATTGGTGCTTTCCCAAACTTTTCAGAAAAAAAGGGATGGCATAGCATCCTAATCACATATAACTCTTCTCCATTTGTTTCAGAGTCACTACCCTCATCTTACTTTAAACTTTCCTTTAAACTCAGTGTTATCAGTGTCCGTCCTTGGGTGAAAGTGGTATAATGGTAAGATGTCAGGATTGGTATTTGTAGAACGGTAGATTATTACAGCTGAAAATAAATTTGCTAGCTTGATTAGCTTGAGTTCTTTTACAAATGAGTTGATTGTGGCCCCAAGACATGATTTTCTTAAGGTGATACAGTTAGTGAGTAGCAAAGCGGGGACACAATCAGATTTCCAATCTCCCATTTTAGTACTTTCTCTAAACCCCTCTTTTAAATTTTTTAAAAATTGTTTTTAATGTTTGTTTATTTTTGAAAGAGAGACAGAGTGCAAGCATGGGAAGGGCAGAGAGAAAGAGGGAGACACAGAATCCAAAGCCGGTTCCAGGCTCTGAGCTGTCAGCACAGAGCCCGACATGGAGCTCGAACTCATGAACCGCGAGATCATGACCTTAGTTGAAGTCGGATACTTAACCAACTGAGCCACCTACGTGCCCCCAAACCCCTCTACTTCTTGTTAGTCACTGTGCTCTCATGCTCATGAGGGAATCTTATAAATTGGGTGCTATGCAGGCAGGTTGGAAGAAATGCCTTATGCTCTCAACATCCATGAAATATTATTTTAAATGGATGTTAACAATGTGACTGTAGGGTGACTACTATATAGGTCTTTATGGTTTTAATCTTCTATAAAAAATTTACTGAATTTTCTTGTTAGGGCTAAATAGTAAGGCAAGATTTCATCTTCAAGAAGTTTTGTGGGGGAGACTGTAGTAGTGCTACAAGCAAGCTGTGGAGCCAGAGGGAGGGACAGTGATTAATCTCATCTGGCAGAAGAAGGGAAAGTCTCCCATAGCAGATAACATCTGAGATGGTTTGTGAATTTTGATAGGTAAAGAGAAAAGGACACTACAGATAAAAACAATAGAATGTGCAGTAGCACAGGTAGGAAAGTTTGGACATGGAAAGCCTGCCTTTGTGGCTGAAGTAAGTTCTTCTTGGGAGGAGAGGCTAAGAGCTTAACCGTTTGGGATTACTGTGATGGCTCTGGGACGCCATATGTTTTCTCTCCTAATTATAATGCCTCTCCACTCCTTCCCTCAGTTTTCACCTCCATAAATTATTTTATTTGTCTTCAGTTCTCATGGGGTATGGCACCATGATGAATGCTTCGTGATATGTGCTTACATTAAATTAGAGAAGGGAGAGAGGAGTAGAAGCCTGCAGCTTTCATCTTTACCTCATTTCTTGGGCATTAATGAAGAGAAATAAGATACAAAATTGGGAGATAAAACAGTAGCTGCAATAAAAAGATTAAACTGTCAATCCCTTAACTAATCAAGAAAAGAAACGAACATTGAGCATCTATGATGACTGCTAAATTTGTTAAACATTTTAGAATTGCCTAATTTAATTCCGACAAATTACTGCATCAGATCTATAGCTGTAATTATGTCAAGTATAAAGATAAGAAACCTCAGGCATAGGAATTCAGTTAAATGGCCAAGGTCACAAACTACCTTCACATGGAACGCTTTGTCAGGATAGTTTCATCTGTGCTACAGTCTTCCCAGGAAGCAGCCAGAAGTACAGCACCTGAGAGCCAGGCACCGAAATCCTAGGGATTCCTTTTGTAAAAGAAATAATTGAGAAAATAAAAGAGAAAGAGAGGAAGGCAAGACAGAAAGAGTAATAGAGATAGGAAAGGGAGAAACAAAAAGGGACAATAAAGATAAATGCTTTAAAAACACAGAGTTGATTATAAATTATTATTCTCTCCATCAAGATACTTAAATATACAAACATCATATCTCTTGATATATAATGGGGAAAAAAATCCCAGGAATGATCACAACATTTGGTAATAATGAAAATCTCTTTTAAGGATTCACCATCTAAAATGCTTTAAAACTATTCCCAATAAAATATCATTTACATTTCAAATCCATTAAAAAACCTTTATTTTTCTTAAAAGAATATATTGAATTATTTTGAAATGCTCTCATCCATATGTATAATAATGATAAATAATTTATTTCTTAAAACATTAGCGTTTTCCCTGTGGATTAGCATTGCTAAATTAGACTTGGCTCTGGAATGCAATAGGAAATATTAGATTTCAGGAACTCAGAGGAAATTTTCTGCCCATGCATGGTGGATAAACACACATTATACTATTTACATATATTGTATTTCTTCTCTCTCCCACTTGAGAAAACAAAGCCTATAAATTGTATTTATACTGTTAGCAATGGAGTCTTTGTTTAGTGAACCTTATAGAGCATCAGGTGTTTTTCTCCTCGGGTCCTTAAACTGCAACTTAATTGTCCTGTGTCACATCTGTTCACATCAATCACATTACATTATTTTCTTTACAATGTGTTCTTCGAGGTGATATGATTGATGTGACTAAATGTGACGAATCAAAAAGGTCTGTTAGGCACTACAAAAAATTTCAAAATCTCAAGCCTGAAGGCCAAGGAATCTCAGTCTATGCATAATTTGGTATAGAGTTAAATTTGGAAGGGCAATACAGTTCATCGGATTAAGAGTTTTTGACAGTGATTCTTGACAAACTACTTTTTGATGATAAGGAAAAGTATGAATAATTCGCTAGGGCAGAGTCAAGGGTAAGGAGTCATTGTCTTGTTGTAAATCACATAAATCCAGGAATGAATCCATGTGGAAAAGGATTTGCAGTTCGAAGACTCTGTTTTGAATCCCAGCTCCTCACGTTCCAGTTACGTGACCTTGGAGAAATCACTTTAATTCTCTGAACCACAGTTTCTCATCTGTATCATCTATCATAGAGAGTATCATGAGAATAACAGGAAAGAATGTATCTAACAGAAGGCTATAAATTACCAAGTATTATCTTAAGACTGCACAGTTTTGTTGAAGGTCTGCACTGAGTAGGAATCAAATTACTTCAAAACACAGAAAGAGTAACAGTTAAAAGTGGTTAGGTCTTTGATGCCCAGGAGCAACTTCTCATTGTAAAATGAAGGGAAGTGGTAGAGAGGGAGGGGGATGCCTTATGTTCAGAATCCTCATATATCATAATAACTACTTTTCTGTTTTGACCATCCATACATTGAAGCAGTTGTCAACAGTCCGAGTAATCATTCTTGTTGAAAATATTCTCTTGTCAACCGATATATTCTTCACTTATATTTTCACCAGCGTTGTATTGTCATTATTAAACTTAAGCTGGGAAGGTAGTGTCACTATTAATACAACTCTCCAAGTGGGACTGTGGTTTGGATTTTTCTCCTTCCTATATTCCATTCTTGCCAAAAAACATCTGATCAGAATCTGTCAGTGACTTTGGGGTCCTCTTTGACTTGTTTTCATAGGTGGCCTGCTATAAAAACATAAAAATTTTTAAAGTTATCTGTAACTGAAATTTTTTAAAGGAAACTGTATCTGTAATTAACATCAAACACATGGTCCTGAGCAGGACCATGAGAAGAATAAAGAGCTGCATATTAACTAGAAGTTGGGGATGGGGAATGAAAAGTAGTGACAGTCAATGTAGGAATAAGAGCCCCTGCTGAGAAATCAAGATACTTGTATTTGTTAAAGAGGGCCAGTTTGGGGTTTTTTTTGTTTGTTTTTGTTCTTTTTTTTTTTTTTTTTTTTTACTAAGGTCAAGTATAGTTAAAATTGCCCTTCTTTGGGGGCACCTAAGTGGCTCAGTTGGTTAAGCGTCTGACTTTGGCTCTGGTCATGATCTTGTGGTGAGTTCGGTTTATGAGTTCGAGCTCTGTGTTGGGCTGTGCTGACAGCTCAGAGCCTGGAGGCTGCTTTGGATTCTGTGTGTGTGTGTGTGTGTGTGTGTGTGTGTGTGTGTATGTGTGTGTGTGTCTCTCTCTCTCTGCTCTATCCTGCTCATGCTCTGTCTCTCCTTCTCCCAAAAATAAACAAAAAAA
Organism: Panthera uncia; assembly: GCF_023721935.1. NCBI lineage: Eukaryota > Metazoa > Chordata > Mammalia > Carnivora > Felidae > Panthera > Panthera uncia. Next base: position 78,322,648 of record NW_026057580.1, on the reverse strand, counting down.
ATTGTCCTTCTTTTTTTCAGCTTTAGCTTTGGCAAGGACATTTAAACTGTGTGTGCTTCATTCAGTCTTCTCGTGAATGACATCTTCACGTCTGCAGCTAAACTTCTGTATTGTGAGGTGGCAAATTGACTCCACTACAACTCAGATGTGCAAAGCAAAAGAGCTTTACGTCTCCTAGGTAGTGAGAAAAAAAAAAACTATATAAACTAATTTTAACCCACATCAACTTGAAGCAGTAGGGTCCTATAATTTAATTTTTCTCTTCAAGGAATAGCCCAGTTCATCTTGCATTATTCAGGTTTTTTCAGGATTCTGCTTCTTGTTTAGGTTCCTTCCAAATAGCAGCTTTCTGGAGGGAAAAGGTGTTGTTGGACTTAGGACATTCAAAGAATTGAGGGAAACAGGCTCTCTTTGGCTTCAGCCTGGTCCTTAGGAGTGCGCTGGCTGGTTTGTTTCACTTCTGGGCTGTGCCCACTGCTTAAATCCAGTGCTGACAATTGTGGCAATGAGCTCATTTTCTCTTGATCCTTAACTTAGTGAGGACCTGGTGTTCTCTCCACACTGACTTTGTCCCAGCTTGGCACTCCTTAGTGCTGTCTAAACTTCTAAACTCCAGTCAGAGTGTTCTGTTCTTCAATCTCCAGCTCTGAGAGCCCTCATCCTTACACAGCAGCCACTCCTGACAAGCTCCCAGCTAGAATTCAGAGTTGCGGCCAAGTTTACTTGGCATGGTCTGCTTCTGGTTCTGAGAGGTGGGTCTCCTTTCAGAGTTCCAAAGATAGAGAAGAAACAGGTCTCCTGCATTTGAAATTTACCCAAGTTACTTGGCTTCTCTGGAAAAGAGATTAGAGAAGGTAGATAGATCAGGATCCACGTGTTTTGCTTCCCACATTTCCTCTCTCCCTCTTCTTTCTTTTTGACACACCCCCACCCCCATACTGAAAGGGAAGGGCTTCCCTTTTACTTCTTCCATATCATATTCTCCTTCTACAACAAAACTGCAAGACATCCTAGCCATTATAGGTAGGAGAAAAAATTTTTTCTCTATGTGGGAGAAATCCTATGATCTGATCTATCAGATTGGAGGGTTTGGGTTATTAAATGTGCACCTAATATTTTTTTGATTAACATTCATTATTTGCATTATTTAGACCTTTAAATAAAGATGAGCTGAGTCATATAGTAAAATAAGAGCACCTTCCCTTTCCACAGAACTTGTTTTCTCTGCTAGCAATTATTTTGCTTTATTGTTTTTCTTAGAGTTCTAGGTACTTCTTTGTAATTCAGCCATTTATCAGTCTAAGTTTCATCAGGAAAAAAAGAAACCACATTCAGTACAATAAAGGGAGTGTAATGCATGGGATTGGAATGCAGGAAGAAGCTGAGAAGCTAAAAGAGGGCAGTGAAGTAACTAAAAAAATTAGCAACAGCAGTAAGTTACTAGCACCTCTAGGCTAGAGAGAAAAAAAAAAGGTGGTATTGCTGCACCACAGGGTCTAAAGCCATGGCTTCCATGTCCAAGGAGATCTGGAACCAAAAAGGAAACACCAATATTGCTAAAGAAGCTGCCCAAAATAGAGAAGGAAGAAAATAAGTCATCTGATTTTTCTTTCCTTTCCTTTAAACTGTCACCAGTGGCTTCAGTCATAAGCTTGTTGCTATGGTCTGAATGTTCTTGTCCCTATACCATTCATATGTTAAAATCCTAGTTCTCTATGTGATGATATTAGCAGAGGGGGGTGCTTTGGAAAGTGGGTATGCCATGGGGCTGGAGACCTCATGAATGAAATTAATACCCTTATAAAAGAAGTCCAAGAGAGCTTCATTGTCCCTTCCTCCATGTGAAGATAGAGAAGTCTATGGCCCCCCCAAAGGGCCCTCATTGAATGATGCTATCACCCTGCTCTTAAAGTTCTAGCCTGCAGAACTGTGAGAAATAAATGTCTTCTGTTTATAAACCACCCAGTCTGTGTTATCTTGCTATTGCAGCCTGAATAGACTAAGACACATGGTAACACAGAGGCCTGGGAAAGAGAATCTTCAGGGGTCATCCCTCTTGAGATATGGAGTAAAGCAGGAGAATGGCAAAGAATTCCTCAGAGAGCAAGCAGGACCAGGAGGGGCACAAACCAGTTTTCTAAAATTCCTCTCAGGATTTTCCGATGCACTGGAGGCTCTAGCCCCTTTGGGAAGCAATCTGTCTTGGAGGTTTCTGAAGTCTCTGACCAGCTCTAATTGGATTGGATATTGACTAGGCTTGCTTCCCAGGTGATCCTGGGATCACCCTTCACCTGAGGATTCCCTTTGTCTCTCTCCCGAGCTGGATTTTCTATTTTACATAACCTCATCTTTGTCTTTCTAGGTTCATCTGTTCAATTGTTGAAATATATTTTCTAGTAGGTTCCTGAGAAATGGTACCCAGGAAGTAAATTTTGAGATCTTTTATGCTAGAAAATACCTAAATATCTTTATTTTATTCTCATTCTTGATAGTTTGACTATTTATGGTATCCTAGGTAATAATTCCATACGTAACACAATACGTACGTTCTAAGTGAAAATTAGAAGTGGAATTAGAATTTTAGAATTAGAATTTTGAAGGCATTATTCCATTGCCTTTTATCCTCTACTGGCTATTGAGAAGGCTGAAGCCATTATTTTTCTTGTGTGTGTGTGTGTGTGTGTGTGTGTGTGTGTGTGTGGTGTATGTTATTTTGATTCTTGAAACAGGTAATACGTGCATGGTCCAAAATTCAGAAGCAACAAAATGCTAACCAAGAAAATGAAAGAAGTCTTCAGCTACCCCCATGTTCACCTTAGTCTATGCTTTCTAACTGATTAAGTTCTTCTTTCCAGATTATTTCTTAACTCAGGCAGAAAACCCAGCAGACAAAGCAATCCCTAATGAAACCAAAACTACTCCCTCAAGCAATAGGGACTGCCCTGAGACAGGAAGATCCCACATGATTGACCCCAAGACAATGATGGACTTGACCTTTACTGCCCAGTTGAATGAAACAGTAGACCTTTGTCCCACATTTTCCTCACACAAGTCTAGAAGTACTTTTGGCACTTTGGAGACAGACTTTGAGACGTTAGTCCTCTATCTTCCTGGTGTTGGCCCCACTGAAATAAATTCCTCTTTTGTTTCACTACCACTCATATTCTCTGCCTTTGGATTTTTGTCAGTGTCAAGTGGCCCAACCTAGTCTGTTTGGGACCCCTGGAGCTCCTGCACTCCTGTGACCTGGTTACAAAAAGTCTTTCTCACATTCCTTTCTCCCAGTCAACTGATTTTCCACCCTCAGAGTTGCAAGCACTATTACCAGCTTCTTATGATTTCCAACTTTTGAAGATATTCTATGTACATCTATATTTGGGCATCAATTCATCAACAGTGATTCATCATCATTCATCTTCATTTGCACAGATTGTGTATGTGTTTTAGACATTGCACTCTGCAGGAATCAGACATCTTTTGCTCTAATATAATGATTCATGTTAACCTAGGTCATTTATTCACTGACATATCATTCAGTCTCTGTCATACATTATCAGCATTCTAGATCTTATCAACAAAAGCAATGGTTCCATTATTTTCAAAATGTTATCTGTTCACTGTGGAGAGAAGAGTTGATGCACAAACCTTCACATATTCTTGGTTTCATTCTTTTGAACATGCCATATGCCTTCTCTTTCTGGTACATCTTTACTCCCTTTCAGTATTACCTAGGAATTCTCTTCACTTTTCTTATTTGTTCTGTCTCATGTATTCTTATTGGTTTAATTCCTCTCATGATTTGAAATATATACAGTAAAACCTTGTTTTGCGAGCATAATTCATTCCAGAAACATGCTTGTAATCCAAAGCACTTGTCTATCAAAGAGAATTTCCTCATAAGAAATAATAGAAACTCAAGATAGTTTGTTCCACAACCCAAAAATAGTCATATAAAAATGATCACAATACTGTAATATAATACAAAATAATAAAGAAAATGCAAAATATAAAGAAAAATGAACAAATTAACTTGCACTTACCTTTGGAAACCTTCAGGGCTGGTGTGAGGGAGACAAGAGAGAGGAGGGTTATTGTGTAGGATGACTTTCACTATCATTAACGGAATCACTGCTATCTATTGGCTTAATGGAGTCTTTTTCTTTTTTTTTTTTAATAAATATTTTTATTTATTTTTGAAGGAGAGAGAAACAGAGCATGAGTGGGGGAAGACCAGAGAGAGAGGGAGACACAGAATTCGAAGCAGGCTCTAGGCTCTGAGCTGTCAGCACAGAGCCCTATGCGGGGCTCTAACTCATGAACTGTGAGATCATGACCTAAGCCAAAGTCGGGGGTAGCTTAACTTCCTGAGCCACCCAGGTGCCCCAGGTCTTTTTCTTTTCATGCAACTTTAACAAGGTACCTATCCAATAACCTAGAATGAAGCAAAACATTCCTAAGCTTACTCTTGTATGGAAAAGCAAAGGACTGTCCATAGGTGCTTTGAAGTGACAAAAACTACACTAGTGCCAGTTGTGGGCACCTTCCAGTGTTCTGAAAAATAACTGATTTCTGCCAAACACCTTTGCCTGAGATGGAGCATCTGAACATGGGAGACAATCACCCACAATCCCGCAGAGAGAGAGAGAGAGAGAGAGAGAGAAGAACCATTGGCTCAATTGTGATCATGTGATGTTCAGTGTCATGTACTACTCGTATTGCAAAACATTGCACATTTATCAAGTTAAAACTTATTGGAGGGGCACCTGGGTGGCTCAGTCGGTTAACCTACCCCCGACTTCGGCTCAGGTCATGATCTCACAGTTCATGGTTGGAGCCCCGCATCGGGCTCTGTGCTGACAGCTCAGAGCCTGGAGCCTACTTCAGATTCTGTGTGTGTCTCTCTCTCTGCCCCTCACCTGCTCATGCTCTGTCTCTCTCTGTCTCAAAAATAAATAAAAACATTTAAAAAAATTAAAAAAAAAAACTTATTGGAAATGTTTGCTCATCTTGCAGAACACTTGCAGAGCAAGTTACTTGCAATCCCAGGTTTTACTGTATTCATATTCCTGTTTCTAGCACAGAGCTTCTAAAACCCTTGGAATTTCCTGGGAAGAGAGCCATCAAGGTGTCCTTTGTTATGTTAATGAGATAATGTTTGGAAAGCTCTAAGGTGGCCCTGGTAGCCACTGGAGCCAACCATGTGATAAGAGAGATGGAACTTTCAGCACCCCCTCCCCTGAACCTCCACCCCCACAAGGGGAGAGGATCTGAAGGTTGAATCAATCATCAATGGCCAATGATTTTATCAATCATGCCTAGATAGTGAAGCCACTTAAAACTCCAAAGGACAGGGTTCAGAGAGCTTCTGGGCTGGTGAAGACATGTCAATGCAGGGAGAGTGGCATGCCCAGAAGGATCATGGAAGGTCCTTGCCTTTTCCCCATATGTCCTCCTATGCATCTCCACCTGGCTGTTCCAGAATTATGGCCTTTAAAAAAAAAACAAAAACTGGTAATCTAGTAAGAAAAAATATTTCTCTGAGTTCTCTGAGCTGCTCTAGCAAATTAATCATACTCAAAGAGGGAGTCTTTGGAACCTCCATTCTATAGCCAGTTGGTCAGAAGCACAGGTGTAATTAGGACTTGTGATTGGCAATGAAGTGAGGGTGAAAGGGCCTGCAGGAGGGTGACCTCACCTGAAGTGGGGCTTGTGCTCACCCAGTGTGGGACTTGAATTTGTGAACTCACATGAACTGTGAGATCGTGACCTGAGCTGAAGTCAGATGCTTAACAGACTGAGCCACCCATGCATCCCAATCTTTATCAATTTATTCTTTGTTTTACCTTCTAAGGATGGCTTCAATATTATTTTTTCAGTTCTTCTGATGAGTTTTTTAAAATAAATTTTACTGTCATATTTCTAATTCCCTGTCTGAATAGTTGTTTATAATATAGTCCTGTTCTGTGTCTGCAATATTATCTCTTTTCTCTCAAAGGAGATTTATAATAGTATTTTTGGAAAGGAGGGTTTTTTTTTTTCCCTCTGTTTGCTATAATTTTTTTTTTTTCTGTTTGTTTTAAGTCTTTCCTATTAGAAGCCTTCCTATTAGAGGTTTTTCCCAGATCCTTGGTCAGGTAAATAAGAGCATAGAATTGCAAAGCTGACTGGAAACTGAGCACATGTCTGGGGCTTATGAACTCTTAAGTCTCTAAATGTTGAGAGATTTGTTGTAGGGACTGGACCTAAATAATTGTGGGAGGAGCTATAGTAGTGGACTATAAGGGGGTCCTGGAAATGAAGGACTGGTGGATCAGGGAAGTCACTAGCACGTTCTTCTTCAGGCACTGAGAAACACAGAGAAGTTGGGATTTGTAGGGGAATCTAGGAAACCACGCACATCCAGCCATCAGAGCGAGACTACGACCAGGAACTCAAAAAAAGGCCTGTGGGAAACTATTACCTCTGGACTGTTTCTGTAGGTTTGCTGCCAGGTGTCTGGTAGTAAGCCTAGGAATGCTATTTGTTACCAGGGCCTACAGCTGAGAAGTGCTAGACATGGAGTTAAGGAAAGGAGAGACAAGCTGGAATCTATAGAGGATGGTTTTAGGCAACATGCTTGAGCAATAGAAACTTGAACAAGGCAAAAGGGCCCACAGAGACCAATGAGCTGCAAACAGGCTCATCAGCAACCCACCTTAAAACAGCCTTAGGCCCTACTGGCCAATTACAACCAGGCACAGTTCCTAAGATTACCAAAAAATGGAAAATTCCATATGTCTCCATACTCCTTCATTCTGTCCTCTGTGGTCCCTCACCACTGCTTCCTCATAGACAATCTCTCCTCTGCTGTCCTGCCAGCTGTTCCCTTGTGGTATATTCAGTAAACTTCTATCTCTTTTGTTCTGCCTTGGATGAATTCTTACACAGCTCGTGCTGCTGGCTTCCACCAATTGGGATGCCCCACATTTGGTGGCCCCCTAGTGACCCGAGCACCTCACAGAACTGATCAGGAACTTTGTACTTTCTGGCATGATATTTAGCTGTGATTATTCAGAGAGTAATGACCACTGCTTAACTTTCATCCTCAAATTTCATCCAAGTTTTTCTCCTGGCCAGTTCTAACTCAGAACCACACAGGGAAGGGGAAATGTAGCTCCCAACTTAGCTAACCTGGCAATAGAACAACCTAGCATAAGGACTGTGAGTTTAATTGTAGGATCTGTCTGAGAAGTTTGTTCTCTCTTTTGGGGCTGGTCCAGTTCCGAGAGAAGACTATTCATTTCTGGCAAAAAGGGTGACTTTCTAGGTGTCTGTGTCTGGTAGCCTTGAGTGTGAAAGTATTTATGTAATATCTTTGTTTTGAGTATGGCTTTTCCTTCCTCAACACTGGTTTCCAAGTCTAGGGTCCTCTGTTTATTTCTTCCGAGAATATATCCCTAAGTTGTAGCTGGGATCATTTCTAGTGGTATCTGTGATTGCTGATCTGTGAGCTTTGAGGCAATTCTGTGACTTAAACCAGGTTCTTCTCTTGGCTCTTAGTTTCCCACACTGCTAGTTTAAGATTAATTTTTCTGAGGTCTGCTGAGTCATTTCCTACTTATCTATTTGCTTGCTATAACTTATAAAGTAATATAGCTATTAGCTTTGCATCTATTCTCCCTTTTGTGAGTTTATGCTTTTAAAAATTCTTTATTATCAGTTTAGTGTGGCTTAAAAAGGGAACAGAGATAGAATCATGTGTTCAGTGTGTCACTGACTAGGAGTTCACACAAATTTATTTTATCTATTCGGAATTAAAAGTGATTGGTTAAAAAAACTCATATTGTTCGTGGTAGGAGTATTCAGATAGAGAGAGAAAGTAGCTTGAGCACATATTCTGGATTTTGTTTCTCATTACCTACTCTACCTATGGAATAATAAAACAATCAGATCTGTGAGTTTACCAAGTCAAGAAGATGCATTGGAGGTCACTGTGTGTGTGTGTGTGTGTGTGTGTGTTTTAAGTTATAGCAAAGCAGATTTTATTTTATCTTTTATTTTTTTTAATGTTTATTTATTTATTTTTTGAGAGAGAGAGAGAGAGAGAGAGCAAGCAGGGAGGGGCAGAGAGAGAGGTGAGAGAAATTTCAAGCAGACTCCACGCTTTCACCACAGAGCTTGATGTGGTGCTCAAACTCACAAACTGTGAGATCATGATCTGAACTGAAACCAAGAGTCAGACACTTAACCAGCTGAGCCACCCAGGCACCCCTGAGGCCACTGTTTGTATGGGAATCTCATTTATTTCTTTATTCAACATGTATGTTTTGAGCAACTATACTATTTTAGGCATTGTTTTAGGTGATGAGAATACAGCAATAACAAATAGGAAAAACCTTTCTCTTACCGAGTTTATATTCTAGTAGACAGAGACAGATAATAAGAAAAATAAGGTGACTGCTACAAAGAAAAATAAAATAGGTTAAGAGGACAGAGGAATGAGTTTTTGCTATTTTACATAGAGTGAACAGGGAAGGCCCCTCTGGGAAGTCACATTTGATCAGAAAGCTGAAGAAACTAAGATAAGTGGGGAAAGAGACTTCCAGGCAGGTAGATCAGGGCTGTAGGACACCCGGATGTCAGATATTGGTCCAGAGTCTCTCAGATAAATTACATTGGCAAGGTTGTGATTGTTGGTGGGTTTGAGGGGAGAGGCTTCTTTTTTCTTTTTTTAATTTTTTTTTTCTAACGTTTATTTATTTTTGAGACAGAGAGAGAGACAGAGCATGAATGGGGGAGGGTCAGAGAGAGAGGGAGACACAGAATCTGAAACAGGCTCCAGGCTCTGAGCTGTCAGCACAGAGCCCGATGCGGGGCTCAAACTCATGGACTGCGAGATCATGACATGAGCCAAAGTCGGATGCTTAACCTACTGAGCCACCCAGGCGCCCCAAGGGGAGAGGTTTCTTAATGGGATCACTTGTCAGTTCCTTCTTCAGTCACACCTATGCTTCAGAGGTGCAGGACTGTCCAGAGAGTTCAGGTGAGGAATTCATTCTTCTTAGTGTTAGGCAAGAGCTGAGGAAGGCAGCTCTTCAATGGCAGAAGAGATGGCCCATATCTCTTCAAGGCTTGGTGTAAAGTCCAGTATTTCAAGCAAAGTTGTGAATTCTCTTGAGGAAGGCTATGTTTCCAATGGCCTATGGGCCTGGAAGGAAATAAGCTGAACCCAGTAATCTTGGAAACAACCACTGTGCTGATTTGTTCACCGTCCCTGTGTTTGAAAGAGACCAGACAGCAAAGGTGCCCTTTCTTCTGCCTCAGAAGAGAGCTAGCATTAAAACAAACAAAAAACCTGGCTTGTCAGAAAAGATGAAGAAACCAACAAACTGCTGTACCTTTTATTAATTGTTAGTTTTTTTTTTTTTTTTTTTTTTTTTTTTTTTTTTTCTGTTTGAAGGAGCCTAACAGATGGCTGAACAGCTGAGGAGGATCAAATAAAGGGGAAGTGCTAATTGTTAAGTAGATTCAGTGATCACAAAGGTGAAGACCAAGATAAAACCTGATGGCTCTCATTGGACTAAAAGTAATGAAAGAGGCAGAATGAACCTTTAAAAAGAAAGCAAATAAGGACAAAATGATAGGACACACACACACAATTTTCTAGAGTTGTGAATCATATTTAAAAAAAAGTCTCACTAGACTAACTGAAAACAAAAGAATGGTTCCTGCTGATAAATAAATTAGTAGTGGGTGGGGTGCCTGGGTGGGGTGGCTCAGTCAGTTAAGTGTCCGACTTCAGCTTAGGTCATGATCTCATGGCTCCCGGGTTTGAGCCCTGAGTCGGGCTCTGTGCTGACAGCTCAGAGTCTGGAGGTGCTCGGGCGTGCTCTCTCTCTCTCCAAATATAAATAAACATTAAAAAATTAGTAGTTTGAGAGATTAAGTAAAAAAAAAATAACATTAAAAAGACCCAAAAAACAAAAACACATAGAGAGATGGAAATCATGAGGATAAGAGAAAAGGCTTAGTGGACAGTTTCAAGAGTCAGAACAAAATAAAATTGGAGTTCCAGAGAGAGAGAAAGGAATAAGTGGAGAAGTAATAAACAGAAAATTAAATAAAAATTTTGTTTTTACTGATGAAAGACTACACTAGGCTGTGTTAAAAAGAGCATGGCATGATGATATTCTGCATTACAAGAACAAAGGAAGATCTTTCTAGAAAGAAAAAAGAGATTAACAACTAATATCAGGCTTCTGATGTGTAATATTAGAAACTGGCACACAGCACAGTAATGACAACAGTCCATTGAAAGGAAAAAAGTGCCATTGAAGAAGTCATTCTCCATTGCACCTGTGGCAACAAATGAAGGGCATTTTGAGCTGGTAAGGATTCAGAAAGCATACAGTTATGTACCCTAACAAAAATACTTTAGGAAGTATTCTAACAAATGATAAATCACAAGAGAGCTTTCAAAATAGGAAAAGACAAAGAAAAAAATAAGGGGGGGGGGAGTGATGAATCTTATATAGAGTTACAAATCTTAAGAAATTAGTAATATTGCTTAGGAATTTGTAATAAAATCATGAAGTAAGAACTTTTGAAACATAAGAGACAAATGGTGAGAGAAACTCCAGTTATAGCCTGCAACCCAGGAGGCTAAATTAGAGAAAAATAAAATTGTGACTGGGGTAGGCTGGGTGGAAGAGTAAAATATGCTAAAGGTTTTATTCAGGGCAATGGCTAAACTGAGTGAATATAAATTAATTTAAAAGTTTTCATCTTGTTATGGAGGAAGTAGCCATGTAAGGTGAAAGAGATAACTGATATTTTATTTTAATGTAATAATAGAGAAACATAGTTTAATTATGCTTGTTAGGAATGGGAAGGTAAAAAACAGAACTGGTAAGTATAGTAGACCTTATTAGTGAAGAAAGAAGAAAAAAGAGAATGAAAAGATAACTGCTCATGTCAGTGAAAGGAAAAGAAATTAGGGGGAAAATAAAGAGTAAACATGCCACAAAATAAGGCAAAGCAATAAAAAATGACCTGTGAAACTACCGACTTTCACGATTAAAAACCAGGGAATTGTCAGCTTGGGTGAAAAAAAAAAATCTAGCAAAACTTATTTCAAACAAAGAGAAGGGAAATTGTTTAAAACAAGGCCCCAGGCAAAATTATACCAGGCAAATAAAAACCAAAAGAAAGCAAATGTGGCAAAATTAAAACAAGAAAACAAGATCAAGTGAAAATTCTAGGCAAATGCATTAAGCTATATAATGATAAAGCAAACAAAAACATATGCACTAAATAATATTATCAATGAAATATACAAAACAGAAACTAGAAATGACAAAAATATATTTTTTTGAATTGAATTATTTGACAGAACTGGGTGCACATAAACTAATATAAATAAGAAGCTTTAGATTTATAGGTAGAAACTTATGCTCAACAGACTACACATTCTCATATCTACAATTGTAGATATTGATCATATACTTCATCAAAACAGAAAATGATGTATTTTTTAGGGGTGCCTGGGTGGTTTATTTGGTTAGGTGTCTGACTTCAGCTCAGGTCACAATCTCGGGGTTCGTTAGTTTGAGCCCCGCGTCAGGCTCTGTTCTGACAGCTCAGAGCATGAAGCCTGCTTTGGATTCTGGGTCTCTTTCTCTACCCCTCTCCTGCTCACGCTCTGTCTCTCTCTCTCAAAAATAAATAAACACTAAAAAAAAAAAAACCCCAAAAAACAAAAAAACACGTTAAATCAGAGAAGGCTGCCAGTGCTTGCAAAAGGACCATAAATTAAACTAGACACACACAGTGAGATGTGTACTTTTTTTCCTAATAAACTTCATTTTTTTTTTTAGGAGAGTTTTAGATTTACAGGAAAATTGCAAAGTTAGTACAAGACAATTGCCATATACTTTTCACCCAGTTTTCCCTAATATCAACATCTTAAATTAGTATGGTACATTTATTATAATTAATGAACCAATATTGATACATTACCATTCACCAAAGTCTATACAAATATATAAAGTCTTCATTCAGATTTTCTTAGTTTTTACCAAATGTCCTTTAACTGTTTCAGGGTCTCATTCAGAATACCACATTGCATTTAGTTGTGAAGAGTATTGGTTAGGTATTTTGTAGGATGTCTCTCATTTTTTTTTTTTTTCCTGATATTTTCTTACTAGTTAGACTAGCAGTGTGGGCTTTGAGAGGAAGACTACAGGGATAAAGTGCTGTTTTCATTGCCTCATATCAAGGGCATGTACTGTCAACATGACTTAAACTATCGATGTTAACGTTGATTGCCTGGCTGAGGTATTGTTTTTTAGGTTTCTTCACTGCAAAGTTAGTCTTTTTCTTCTTCCTTCCCATATTGTAATTTGTGGAAAGAAGTCACTGTCTATACATAACCCACGCTTAAGGAGTAGGAGTTATGCTGTATTTCCTCAAAAGTAGAGTATCTACATAAATTATTTATAATTCTTCCATATGAGAGGTTTGTCTCTTCTCCATTTATTTATTCAATCATTAGTTTCTATTAGTATGGACTCATAGGCATTTATTTTATATGGACTTTTAATCCAATGCTGCTGTATATTGTTGCTTGTATTGTACCAGTTTTGTTCATTGGGAGCTCCTTCAGTTTGCTTCCATGTCTCTTTGACATATCCCCATCATTGTGAGTTGTTGCTTTATTTTGAGCACTTCCTTACTTTCTAACACTACAAGATGATCTAGTTCATGTTGTGTATTTCCTGCACCAATCCCAGGAACAGCTCTTTATCCAAGGATCCCTCTTTTTTTCTTTTCTTTTTTTAACTGGAGAATGATCCCAGAAACCAGATCTACCTGCTAGATGTGCTCTCTGCTTTTGAAGCATCATTGCTTCTAGACCCCCCTTAGCTGATAGAGCAAGGAAATACATATATATATATATATATAAATATATATATATATATGTATATATATACACTAACCTGTGTATATACATACATATATCTATAAATATTTCTATATGTAACCATCTGAATCCATATTTAACTAAACCTGAATTCATACTGATGTCTCCAGCTTTAATCCTTTACCACATGGATCCTTCTAACTGCCTCCACTTGTTTATCTGTAAACCTCACTCCAATGGTGAGATACCTGGCTCCCACTATCTGCCATCTTAGTTTTTCAGTTCTAACACACATGAATAGCAGTATTAGAATTGCTAACCTACACTGCCGTGGAGAAAAAAAAATTATCAACTAAGTATTGTCCTTATGTACAGATTTTTTTGCCTTTAGTCTGATAGACCCCAGATAGTTCTAGAGTTATTAGGTCAGCACATTTTTGCCTGATCCTCTACACTTGCTTTTCAGTTTGTTAATTTTTGTTTATTTGTTTGTTTATCATATCTCAGATCTATACTATTTTTAAGTTATTTATTTTGAGAGACAGAGAGAGAGAGAAGGGAAGGGGCAGAGAGAGAGGGAGAAAGAGAATCCCAAGCAGGCTCCATGCTCAGCACAGAGCCCAACAGGGCTCAAACTCACGAACCATGAGATCATGACCTGAGCTGAAATCAAGAGTCATATGCTTAACCGACTGAGCCACCCAGGCGCCCCAGATCTATATTTGCATGGGGTCAATGTTTGGAGAATTTTAGTCACCTGGTTTCTGTACAGTTCTAGGGCTTGTCAAAAATAGAGACACGCCCATTTGGGGTTGGTCTTCGTGTTCAAACAGTTATATCACAAAGAGAAAAATAATAATAAAGTCCTCAAAATACAGGCATCAGCCAAAAACTTTCATTGTTCCTTTATTCTATCTCAAACACAGTGATAAGCATATCGAGATATTGTTTGCACTGTTCCTGCGCTCTGCTTAAAGGTGGGATTCTTTTTTGTTGTTGGTGTTTATTTATTTTGAGAGAGACAGAGAGCTTGCACATACATGGGGGAGGGGCAGAGAGAGGGAGAGAGATGATTCCAAGCAGGCTCCCTGCTGTCAGTATAGAGCCCAATGTGGGGCTCGAAATCATGAACTGTGAGGTCATGAATTGAGCCAAAATTAAGAGTCAGACACTCAACTAACTGAGCCACCCAGGTGCCCCAGAGGTGGGATTCTTTAATTTTTCATGGTTTGGAGTTTTCAGAGATGGGAGTGAATAACAAATGGCTTGCTCAACACCTAGAGCAGAGCCTTTACCAGCAGGACTGGTTTAATGTCAGAAGGGGTAAAGGTGTTCTAATCCCTTTTATTACCTTCTCCAGGGAAGAAAACATATGCCTATGGTGAGACCTACTCATAATCCTCAGGCCTCATATGGGGCACTGAAGCCAAGCTCCTCATCCTTCATAGAAACAGAAAAAACTGGACTGATGCCTCAATAAAGGTGCTTTGAGCTTAGGATTTACACATTGCCAGAAACTCTCTTCCCCAGCAGAGTTAGTGCCTTATTTACTAGGACGGGGCCATGGAACTTGAGAGTTCTTTGAGTAAGAACAACAGACAAAAATCATAGTCCATTAATCTCACCTACTTCTCATGTGGAAGGAAAAAAATCATTACATGGTGGTGGCAGATATTTTGAGTTCCCCAAATGAGATTTTTTTGAAGGTGTCCCATAAGGCATTCATCTCTCCACTCTAAAAAGATCACTTACCAAAAAATCCCACAAAATATTGTCAGAATCACAAACAGCTTTGTGGATGGACTCATCCAAATGTTGAAAGTTCCTGGGTTTTAAATTCAACATTTGAGGAGTCCTCTGGAAGTGCTCAGTAGGATAGTTGGGAAATCAGCCTAGTCTATCTAGGTGATTCTGGGAAGATTCTTTTAAAATGGTTACTAATGCTCTCACTAGTCTCAAAATAGTCCTGTAAATACCATATTTTGAAGTGAGTTAGATTGTTCCATGAGAAAGTCATTTTCTAGGCAATTCCCTATAGAAGTAGTAATTTTATTTCAACACCTACAGAGATAATCCTGGTAATGCCTCAGTACAAGACATCCCCAGGAGAATTATCATTTCAGATAATGAAGGAAAGATTACTCCATGTGTGACCTGTCAGGGTTGTTACCATGGTGATCATTGGATATATTTGTCCATATACTGACCCTATTAGTGCCCTCCTGGGACCATTTCCACATTCCCGTGACACGCATTTCTCTTTAAGATGACAGTGAATTTTAACTGATTATCTGCACCTCTAAGGTTTACATCTATCAACCCTATTATGTCCCTAGAGCAACAATGAAGAAGTATAACATAACTTTTCTCAGGAAGCAACCCAGATTCAACAATAGGATTTGTGTTTATCAGTTTTGCCAAATATATATGGTGTGTGTTAAATAAATTACAATATATAATACATAGTTTATCACCTTTCTTTGCAGACAGCTTCTATCCTTCTGTACCATACCTGAGCAGACTCTAGTGTTCCTAGAAGCCCTTAGTCATATTTTCCCTTATAAGTATGAAACAACCTGACACACTACTTTTTCTCTCACTTAAGAAAAACATGCAAAAAAAAGTGACTTTGCTTTTCTTTTTCTTAAGTAAGTCACACCAAGATTTATGTGTGCATTAGTCAGTAGTGGTAACAATGGCAGTTCTATCCAGAAAGCCAGGTAGATGCGTGGATTAGGGTAGAACATAAGCAAAATACAGTACAAAGCACATAATTTATATTATTGAGAATAAGATTGTTTTGAAATTCATAGTGTGAAAATGATTTCCTTATGTATCCTTTGTTATTGATTATTAAAAGCCTTTATATTCCATTTTTTCCAATCTGAGTGATTACCAGTAATATGTTGTACAGTTTATAGATGAAATATAAACCTTGATTAAAGAGATAGTATAATACAGAGGTTAAGAAGGCAGGCTCTGGGAGTGCTTGGGTGGTTCAGTCGGTTGAGCGTCTGACTTCTGTTCAGGTCATGATCTCACAGTTCATGAGTTCAAGCCCCGCATTGGGCTCTGTGCTGACAGCTCAGGGCCTGGGGCCTGCTTTGGTTCTGTGTCTCCCTCTCTCTCTGCTCCTTCCCTGCTCACACTCTGTCTCTCTCTCAAAAATAAATAAAGATTTTTAAAAATTAAAAAAAAAGAAGGCAGGCTCTGGAACTAGAATGTGTTGTTGTTGCTTTAATTTTAGAGAAAGAGAAGCACAAGCAGGGGAGAGTGGCAGAGGGGGAGATAGAGAGAGACAGAGAGAGAGAGAGAGACAGAGGAGCGGGGGGAGAGAGAGAGAATCTTAATCAGGCTCCACGCTCAGTGCTCAGTGCAGAGCTTGATGCAGGGCTCAATCCCATGATCCAGGGATCATGACTTGAGTTGACATCAAGAGTCGGACATTCAACCAACAGACCACTCAAATACCCAAAGACTGGTTTTGAATCCAGCCTTACTAACTACCAAATGGTGTTGTGTGACTCTGAGCATGTTATTTATCTTTTCCTCTTTGGAAAAATAGGAATAGGAATAGGAATAGGAATAGGAATAGGAATAGGAATAGGAATAGGAAATAGGAATAGGAAAACCTACTTCTACATCATAGAGTTGTAGTGAACATTTCAAATTAATTAATGATGTCAGCTGCTTGGAACAAAGCCTGGAACAGAGTAATCATTTAATAAATGTTAGTAATGCATTATTATGGATATATCATGCCATAATCAGTTTTAACTTGTGTGGTTTTAAATATTACTCATGAACTATTTGGTACTTATAACTAAATAGGAGCTACAGAATATATAGACTTCCTAATCATCTGGTTTAATATGTCATAGTTTTAATATGTCATAGTCTGGTTTTGCTCATAGCAAAACTTGGAAGAAATTGAAAAATAGGACTGATTTTCTTTGAAATTACAGATTGAGTATCTACCACTAGTGGAGCAGTAATGCATAATCTAAATTATAATCCATGTAAAGCTGGATCTGATAGCTCTCACTCTGAAATCATCCTGAACATGGTATATATACAAAACAAACATAGAAATAAAAATCATATTACAACATCCCTAAATATTTGGAAAGCAACTTAATTTACCAATGTCTTCTCCAAAGATATAAAAAAAAAACCTTTCAGTAATAATACACAACAGAATTTCTTTAAATCCTTTTTTTCCACTTATCTTTCTAGAGTCCTGCACCACATGTTAGAGCAGATTGCCCTAAATTGTAATCTTCAGAACTCCTCCAAATATCCCCTTAGAGTGATCCTTAACTTTCTTGCCCTCCTTTTCTTTATTTCTCCCTTTTCCATATTTTTCTTCTGTAATCAACTCTGTCATTTCCAACTAAAGCAATTTAACTAGCCCAAACTCCTTTCAATTCTTCCCTCACCTGGTACCCTGATCTGCACAAAAAAACCCCAAGAATTTAAGAGGCAAAAGAGAATTATTTACAGTGGGCAAGGAAAGAAAGAGGATATGAAAGTATTTTAATATTTTTTCTGCAAAAAATGGAGTTGTAAAACAGGAAAAAATTAGAAGTTATGATAATATGGACATACATTTATGTAAATTTTTAGAATTTATTTTCAACCATTGCTTGTGTTTACATTCACCTGGCAAGATAACTATGAAAAAGTAGCTATCAGCACAAATCATTCTTCTTTAGACATATGGGAAGCTTTGTAAGACTGAAGTCTATTTTTAGAAAAAATAAAGATCAATTAATTTTAATTAAAAAGTAATAATTCATTACACCTTAAAGTAGTTACATATTAGTGGTGGTATAATTAAGCATGTGTTTTGGATAGTATCCTTTCTTTCCAAAAGTTAAAAATAATCATAAAATTCTGTTGCATCAGAATATTTAGCAGAGTTATCCTTTTTGAATCTTTGAATCACTTTTTGAATCTCTGATCATTTTATTTATTTATTTTTATCATTATTTATTAAAAAAACTTTACTTATTTTGACAG
Source organism: Panthera uncia (assembly GCF_023721935.1). Lineage (NCBI taxonomy): Eukaryota > Metazoa > Chordata > Mammalia > Carnivora > Felidae > Panthera > Panthera uncia. The sequence goes on along the minus strand of NW_026057580.1, from coordinate 78,304,725 downwards.
AGAGTGCACAAGCAGGGGAGAGGAGCAGAGGGAGAGAGAGAGAATCTTACGCAGGCTCCACATAGTGCAGAGCCTGAGGCTGGGCTCAATCCCATGACCCTGGGATCATGACCTGAGCCAAAATTAAGAGTCAGATGGTCAACTAGCTGAGCGACCCGGGCACCCCAACCTCTGATCATTTTATATCTTATTTTGTTGAAACAAAAATGAGAGAATGGGGAACTTAAAGCATTGTCAAATGATTCTTTAAATTCAGTAAGGAAGAATTTCTGCTAATTTGAAACATTCTATCGAACAAGAAAGAAAAAAGGACGGTCAGAACAGCAACACTGAATAGTACTCAGTTCAATAAATCTTATTTATTTTCCAGTGTCTCTGATATAGCTTATTGCTGATATGTTCTTTCATCACGAGAAAGTAGAATCAGGAGTGGATAATTCGATAGAAGATGAAGTTATTACCAAGTGATAAAATGTTTGATTGCTTTATACTACTTACTGCCTAAATACGCCCCCAAATCAGCTTTTAGGTTAGGAATAATTTTTCAAATATGTTACAGATGGTATAATAATTTGAAAAATGGTTTGAGGTTCAAATGAAGATAAACCAGTAGTTGAAAATATGTTTCATGTAACAAGTCTAGGTATTTCATCCTAGGGATGAACTGATACTTAGTTTGGTTCATATTTACAAACAGCTTATTGAAGAATCAAGTACAGTCTCTCAGAGCATTGGTTTGGATATTTAGAAGAAAGTTCTGATCTATGTTGTTATTCATAGGGAGGCATTTTCCTGAAATACATTGACCTTCTGAAATAAAACAGCACACAATCACCAACAGACATATGAAAAGATGATTATCATCACTTATCAGGGAAATACAAATCAAAACTACAATGAGATATCACCTTAAACCTGTCAGAATGGCTAAAATCAACTGTACAAGAAACCATAGGTGTTGGCAAGGATGTGGAGAAAAAGTAAACCTCATGCACTGTTGGTGAGTATGCAAACTGGTACAGCCACTGTGGAAAACAGTATGGAGGTTCCTCAAAAAGTTAAAAAAAGAATTACTTTATGATCTAGCAGTCATACTACTAGGTATTTACTGAAAGAATACAAAAGCACTAATTCAGAGGGATACATGCACCTCTATGATTATAACAGCATTATTTACAATAGCCAAGATATGGAAGCAGCCAAGTGTCTATTTGACTGATGAATGGATAAAGATAGCTATATATATGATGAAATATTACTCAACCATAAAAAAGAATGGAATCTTGCCATTTGCAATTACATGGATGGAGTTAGTATAATGCTAAGTAAGTCAGAGAAACACAAATACCATATGATTTCACTCAAATGTGGGATTTGAGAAAAAGAGGCAAAGGAAAAAAATTAGAGACAACTCAAGAAACAGACTCAATTATAGAGAACAAACTGATGGTTACCAGAGGGATGGGGTGTGGGTTAAATAGGTAATGAAGATGAAGGAATGCACTTGTCGTGATGAGCACTGGGTTAATTATGAAATTTTTGAATCACCATCTTGTACAGCTAATACAATATTAGCTGTACCCGAAGCTAATCTAGCACTGTATGTTTAACTGGAATTAAAATAAAAACTTAAAAATAATAAAGAATTACACAATTAATAGTGACACTCTTTTGAACATTAACCTCATATCTGACTTTTGCTGCACATTATCACACTTTATTCAAAGCCTTAACAGCTAGGTATCAAAAAATATATATTTATCTTGCCTTTTTTTTTGCTGTAGAAAATAGTTTAAAGTAGATCTAAGTGTTAGACCGTTGGGAAAAAATTAATCATTTAATTTTTCACTGCATAAACTTCTGTTTCCATCACAACTACATTTTAACAATTTTGCATAGTGAGTATATAAGTAGTGCTTTAACTGTGAGAAGTTGGCCCAGAAAAAAATTAACGTTGTTGAGTGGGAAGACAAATTCTCATTTAAGCACTATTATAAAATCCAAGTGATTTAGAGAAAATTCTGATCCCTTTAGCCTGGTTTTAAGATAATGTTAAGACTCATTCTGCAGGGTTATCCTTAATTCCTGTTACTGACATTTAGCAACTTCTGAAGACATGTGCAGAATATACTTTGTGCTACATTATGGCCCTTACCATAAAAGTGTACACAGGATACAAGTAAAAAATTTTCTATTGGCTGTTTTTTGTACCCATGTGAAATTATTCTTTAGTAATATTTAAGGCCAAGAGAAACAAAGAATTCAACATAAGGTAGAGAGAAGCAACTGCAAGTTCTCAATTGCCAAGATAAATTATGTGTTTTGTTTTTGCAGAAAATTAAATGGCAAGATATGGAGTAATGGGGGCAGGATGCTGGTCACCATTTACTGTTTACTCACAGGTTCCTGAGAGTGTCTGCCCTGTTTTGAACTATGCCATGAAGTAGCTGAGAGCAGAGTACTTTCTTCACTGGGATTCTAATCCTCCTTTAGGTCTATCTAATGTGGTTGAAAAAGAAATAACAAACGTGAAAATTTTTACCATGAATAAGCACTACCTTGATATCAAAAAGTAGGACCAGACTTTTGGTAGACATAGGTTAACTAACAAGCAACAGAAGAACACATAAAATATGTTTTTCTTTTCCATTTGTTTACTAACTTGGAAGGTGAAATATTTCCATATGACTGGTTATTGGACAAGGTAGAGAATTTTAAAGACTCTATCAAAGATATTATGAATTATTAACATTCTTCCCCAACCTGTCTAGTTGAGAAAAACTAATGAAGTATTGGTTGAATAATTATGCAACATTAGGTAGAATCATTTGAGGGAACAAATTTTATTTCACTTTATGCTTGCTTTCTTTCTTAAAAAAAAACATTTAAAACTAGTGAGTTTAGGTATTTTTTTTTTAGTATTTTTTGCGGGTGTCTTGATTTTTCCGTAAGTGAATAACATTGTATTTTGTCTCTTAAAAGCGCCCTTTTTCCATCCACATGCCATGTGTTTTAGATTTCTTGAATGCAAGAACTTACAATACCATGCAATCATTCTTTCTTTTATGTCTACTGCAGTCAATTGCAGTTATGGTGGGAATCAATGAACATCATTGTTGTGTCTATGTTTTGACATTTGAAATAAAGTGTAAACACACTTCAGAGAAAACTACACAGGAAGCCAGTATGACACCTAAGACATATTAAAGGTACTAAGATTTTGGATTCTATAACTATCTTTGTGGTATGTAAAATTTAAAAATGCTAGGTTTGTCACAGTTTTACTCAAACCACTTCCATGCACTTCCTACCACTTCTTCTTGGAGTAAAAAAAAAAAAAAAAGTTGAGGAAAAAAGACTCAGTGACGACATTTCATATTTTACTGCTAATTAAAATCTTTAGGGTTTATATAGGTTTCTTTGCACAAGTAAAAATATTACTTTAGGCTTTTTATTAAATATATTTTGTTTGGATAAGCAAATCCATAAATATTATTGACTCAAGGAAGGTTAGTTAAAGTTGGCTGACTACCAAGAAACCTTGTAAGACAGCCCAGCCTTGGACAATTTACTGCAGTCTGACTTTCAGGTCTGACACAATGTTTCAGGCTTTAAAATTTTTAATTTTTTTTTTGTCAATGAGCCCCATTTGAAAAACTAGAAATTCATTCAAAGTGGATCAAGTAAAAATGTCATATATCTACAGGCCACAGGAGAATCTCCTGGAAAGAAATTCATAATGAAGCACCAAACCTGAAGAATGGCAAGTCAAGTATTTTTCTAGTTTTCTTTCTTTATCCGTACTTCCAGGTGTATATTTAAAAATTTTTCCTCTTTGTAGACATACCCTATCTATCTTCTCTCCTTCTCTCCTTGCTTATATTGTTGAAGTCAACTTATTAATTCTCAAAGAGAAATATAAGTCCCAAAGTCCAGTGCCTTGGTTTCTCCCGTAGGTAAACTTCAAGGTATAAAATAATTGGCAGATAGTTTGGTAAGCATGGAATCAGATTGGGTGACTAGGTATGTCTATATAACTTTCCAATAGTGGCCCCTTCTTTGAAATTGTATCCATCTCAGGGCTCTTGTTGAAGTGATGGACTTGGGTGGTCATATTTATATCATGTGATCCCATCATAGGTAGACAATCCGAATCTAGACCTAATCATTCAGTCTCAATGTTTAGAATTTGAACCAAGGGACACAGACCAAACATTGGTTTCGAAAATGTGCCTACTGGATTCTTCTTGTGAAGTCAGTGCCAGAACTGGCTCTTTGGAGAGCCTGAGCAAACAGCAAGCAGAAGTCATAAGGGAAGAAGAGGAGAAATTAAGAACAATCTGCAAGGAGGAAAATGGAGCAAATACATAAATCTAAGTAGAGAGAAGGATCTTTGTGGTCCTACAGAGTAAAAAACTTACGCAGTAATGACCAGACTTTGAAAGCTGGCTTTGGGTCCTAAATTTGTTTGCTTGAAATTTCCCTGTTGCCTTTGTGTGTTTTCACTTGATCTACTTTTGGTGAATTTCTGTACTTGTAGCAAATATGTCATACACTTACACAAACATATTTTTTATGTTTCAAAGTGAAACATATACATAATTTAAAAGCCAAATAGTAACACAGGGCTTCTAATGAAAAGTAGCAAGTAGACCACTGCTTCATTTCCTCCTCACTCCCAAACAACTTCTCTCCTGAATAAACCACTTTCAACTGTCAGCTTCTTTTAGAATTTACTTCTATATTCCTAAAACTTTTGTTCAAATTCCTATTTCTCATTCTATAAATTTTAGCATTATAAATTGATTTCCTACTGTGAAAGCAGGGGATTTAACTGCCTTTTACCAACTGCCATCCATTCATCTACCATATTTACATCATAATTTCTGGTGAAATCAACTTTCAGTTTTCACATTATGACTCTAGTTATGTATTATTACTGTGCACATATGGCTCACTTCTGAGACATTAATTGTGCAATGGTTACACTTCCTTTTGGAGTTAATAACTGCCTCATTTTGGGGAGGTTTGGACTTTTATATAACTGTCATTAATTTTTCCCCAAACTCTACAACAAAAATCCAAAAAAAGCTAAAAGAAACTTTTGACATAGTTTAAAAAATTAGGAAATCTGTCAGTTTCCTTCAGATCTCAGAAAAATCACTCTAAGTTTTCCCAATGCCATTTTTTGGAGAGACTATTTTTTTTTCTCCATTGAGTATTCTTGGCTCCTTTGCCAAATATTAGTTGACTGTATCGTAAGGGTTTATTTCCAGGCTCTTGATTCTGTTCCTCGGGTCTATGTTGTCTATTTTTATGCTAGTACCATGTTGTTTTGATTACTGTATGCTTGTAATATAATTTGAAATCAGGAAGTGTTATGCTTTCAGCTTTATTCATTCTTTTATGACTGCTTTGGCTATTCTTTTGATCCATGAACATGGAGTATCTTTCCATTTGCTTGTGCCTTCAATTTTTTTTTCATCCAAGTCTTACAGTTTTTAGTGTACAGATTTTTTACTTGTGTGCTTAAACTTATCCCTAATTAATTGTTTTTGATGGTATTCTGAATGGGATTTTTTTCTTTATTGCTTTTTCAGATGTTTTATTGTTAGTGTATAAGAACACAACTAACTTCTAAATATTGATTTTATAGCTTGCAACTTTACCGAATTTCTTCATTAGTTCTAACAGTCTACCAAAAGTGGAGTCTTTAGAATTTTCTAGATATAAAAGATCATATCATCAGCAAACAAAGACAATTTTACTGCCTTTCCAATTTGAATGCCTTCCATTTCTTTTTCTTGTTTGATTGCTCCAGTTAGAACTTCCAGTAGTATGTAGAAGTAGAGTGGTGAGAGTAGGCATTGAAGTACAGTAGTGCAGGCTGGTGACAGAAGACAGGGCCTGATCTGGGCCCACAAACAGTTGTGGGGAGCCTGGGTATTGGAGTGCTCTCTCATGTCCATATAGTCTCCCTTGGGCATGTGCACTGCAGTGCTGTGTGCACTGTGTGCTAATGACAGGTATCAGGTTGGCAATGAACAAGTGCACAGCTGGATGGACTAGCCCCCAAAGCGCGTAAGGTGGCAGAAGTCAGCTGCAGGGGTCTAGGCCATCATCCTGTGGTAGGGCAGCTACAGAGGACTGGGTTAGATGTCAGTGTGGTTTCCAGGCTCTAGCGGCGGGGGGGGGGGGAGTGGGGGCTGGCATTAGTGAATACAAATGCCTGTGGGACAAAAGCTAATGAAAACTGCAAAGGGTCCTCCATGGCAGCAGTGCTATTAGTTTCTTCAGTAGTGAAATCTGCTGTCTTAGTCTGCAGAGCAGGTCACTGCGAACCAGTCAGTGTCTCCCACTGTGTGGCTACTACTGGTAGCCCCTGCTTTTCTTTCTTGTGCCAGGCTGTGTCTCTAGTTTCTATATGTCTCAGCTTTTTGTGGGCCTGGGAGAGGGGAAGCCTAAACAGGACCTTCATGTGGTGCTCCCAGAGGCTAGGGAGGCTAGATGCTCACCCTCCTTTTCCTTTCCTGGTAAGGGGAACTCCTACTAGCTGGGAGATTTCCTCTTAGCCCTAAGCAATGCTAGCTTGGAGGATGGGATGATGCTGGCAAAACAAGGCTGTCTTCTTTTTCTTCTAGAGTAGTTATTCCCAGTTTTTCTTTGTTTCACTATGTTGCTAAAGTGGACACCAGAACTTCCCCACAGCTGTTTTTGTTTATGGATATCTGTCTAATTGATCTCTTGGAAGATGGAGACTGGGGTCTCACTCCAGACTATCAATCAGTTCTGCTATTCTGATATTTCTCTTTACCATTATCCAAATTATTTCCTCACTTCTCTTCTATGTTCATTAATTCATTCATTCATTCATTGAACAAATATTCCAGAAAGTTATGTGCCAGGCCGTATTATGGGTACTGGAGACTTACATCAAGTCTCTTCTTCTATAGAGCTAAAGTTCTAGTGAGAGAAGCATAACATAAAAAAATGGAGTTGGATGTTAAACCAGATGTTTCTATACAGGCACCAATGTAAAAGAGCTATGACATTCCAAGGAGGAGTATAAAAATCAATATTAAAGTTTTTAGAGGAGAGAATTGAAAAGTTTTTGCATGATCATTCACTGCTCAGGAAATAATCAGATTTTGTAAAAAGTGGAGAGAACTTTGTGAAAATGACTGCGAAAGAGTATTAAATTTATTATTTTAATATAAGGTAGCCAGTAAAAGATCTTTCTTTACTGATATCTATCTGTTTTATTGATATTTGGGCAGAGAGCTAAAAGCAAGTGAAAGAATCAGCTACATGCGTATTTGAAAGGAAGTGTATTCTAGCCAGGGGGAACCAAAACATAATGGCCTTAGATAAGAGAATGCTTAATGTATTTTAAGAATAGCACGAAAGAGGGGCACCTGGGTGGCTCAGTCGGTTAAGCATCCGACTTCAGCTCAGGTCATGATCTCTCGGTCCGTGAGTTTGAGCCCCGTGTCGGGCTCTGTGCTGACAGCTCGGAGCCTGGAGCCTGCTTCGGATTCTGTGTCTCCCTCTCTCTCTGACCCTCCCCTGTTCATTCTCTGTCTCTCTCTGTCTCAAAAATAAACGTTAAAAAAAAAAAAAAAGAATAGCACGAAAGCCTGTAGGTATCAGAGTGACTAGGGGAGGATGGAGGCGAACAAGATGGAGATGCAATCAGAGAGGGAGTTGATGGTGTCTTGGCTTGGGATGGTGTCACTGGACATGGTAAGAAGTGGACAGATTGTGGACTTGCTTGATAGTGGAGTTGGCAGCATTTCCTGATATCCTGACTATGGTACGTAACCAAATAAAGGAGTCAAGGATGATTTCAAAATTTTAGGCTGAGCAACTGAAAATGAGGGTGGGTCACTTACTCAGATGGGGGAGAGACTCAGGAAGTAAGAGAGGCAGAGCATCTTCAAATGTTGGATTTGGAAATGTTAAATTGTGAGAGTACATTTATCTACCTGAATGGAAATGTTCAATGGGCAGTTGTATATAAGAATCCACAGTTCAAGTGAAATGTCAGGGCTGGAGATAAAAGCTAGAGAGTCATCATAGTATACTTGGTATTTTAAAGTCATGGATCATTAAGTCTCTAGGTACAGATGCCTGAGTGTGATGAACTCTATCTTCTGACTCATTCCACTCTTCTTCTTCTTTTTTTATTTAATTTTGCAATTTCTTTTTTTTTTTTTTGAGAGAAAGAGAGAGAGAGAGAGAGCGAGCATGAGTGGGTAAGGTGTAGAGGGAAGGAGACAAAGAATAAGAAGCAGGATCCAGGCTCTGACTGTCAGCACACAGCCCAAAGCAGGGCTCGAACCCACAAACCGTGAGATCATGACCTGAGCCGAAGTTGGATGCTTAACCAACTGAGCCACCCAGGCATCCCTAAAAACTTTTATTTTTAAGTAATCTCTAGATCCAACATGGGGGTTGAACTCACAACCCTAAGATCAAGAGTCACATGCTCTACCGATTGAGCCAGCCAGGTGCCCCCTTCAATTAAACTTTTAATTAAGTTGATATTTTATCCCTAGCTATTTGACCCCTATGTGTACCTCTCAGTTCTGGTCTTGGGTGGGAAAGGGGATTACTATTTATTGGGGTCCAAGTACCACTGACTTTTAAAAGGGCATTCTGTTTATAAAATGAAAGTATAAATATACATTAATAAAAATCAAATAGTATAGTGGGACTTATAACCAAAAGCAAGCCTTTCCACCTCATTGCTGCGCCAAGTCCATTCCAGTTTCAACTTCTCAGAGGCAACCATATTCAAATGTTTGTTTTTAATTGTCCTGATAATTTTCTCATTGATTCAGTATAACACAACCATGCCATTATTTTACCAACTTATCAATGTTAGAGATAATACATTGGCTTCTTTCTTCTATTGTGCATCAGGATTTAGTGTACTTCTACTATTCCTGTACTAAAGTTTTGTTAGGTCTAGCATTATATATACTAATATCACAATAATGGTAGAGGAAATTTTCACTCATAATTGTCAAATAAGTGTGTATGTATTGCCTAGGACATAATATGCATTGCACATTTTAGACAATAAATATTGAGTGAATATATATATTTTAGGTTCAAACTTTTCCACTTAAAATGTCAGCATTTCCCCTGTTATTAAACATTCACAGACACTTATTTTATTTTATTTTTTTTAATGTTTTATTTATTTTTGAAAGAGAGACAGAGACACAGTGTGAGTGGGGGAGGAGCAGAGAGAGAGGGAGACACAGAATCTGAAGCAGGCTCCAGGCTCTGAGCTGTCAGCACAGAGCCTGATGCGGGGCTCAAACTCATGAACCACAAGATCATGACCTGAGCCGAAGTCCAACGCTCAACTGACTGAGCCACCAAGGGGCCCCAGGACACATTTTTTAAAAATGGCTGACATTAATAATATGTGGCTGCACGGTAATTTATTTAACCTTCAGCATATTATGAAATATTTAGGGGTTTTTCCTATTTCTTAAGAACACAAATAACTTGTCTGTAAACATCCTTATAATAAAACCATCAACTACATCTCTGATTCTTGGAGTAGATTCCTAGAAATGGAATTACTGATTCAAAAGTTCTTGCTACTGTGTGCCTGGATAGCTCAGTCAGTTAAGCGTCTGACTCTTGATTTTGCTCAGGTCATGATGTTACAGTCTTGAGATTGAGCCCTGTGTCCAGCTCCACACTGAGCATGGAGCCTGCTTGGGATTCTCTCTCTCCCTCTCACTCTGCTCCTCCCCTGCACGCATGCACATGCACACACATACACTCTCATTCTCTCTCTTTCTCAAAATAAATAAGTAAACATTTAAAAAAGGTTCTTGGTACATATTGCCAGTTTCGTTTCCAAGAAGATTTTGCCTTTTTATACTAATAAAAGAGATTACTATAAAAGATTACCATAAAAGAGTAATCATCTCATTGCATATTACTAAATGCTAAATATGTGTAAGCTCTAAAACTATGCTAATTTTATAGATTTAAGATGGTTACCTTGTTTTAGCTCACAATTAAAAAAAAGTTTTTTTTAAGGTTTATATATTTTTGAGAGAGGGAAAGAGAGAGAGAGAGTGCTAGCAGAGGAAGGGCAGAGAGAGAGGGAGACACAGAATCTAAAGCAGTCTCCAGGCTCTGAGATGTCAGCACAGAGTCCCATGTGGGGCTCAAACTCACAAACTGTGAGATCATGACCTGAACCAAAGTCAGACACTTAGCCTACTGAGCCACCCAGGTTCCCCAAGCTCGCAATTATTTTGATTGCCAGTGTTGCTGTAGATTTTTTTCTTATGTCCTATTACTCATTATTACATAACATTTTAATTTCTTCAGTTTAATATTTTATTATATCACTAATTTGAATTTTTTAATATTCAGAGAAGTACTTTATAAATTACTTCTTGGTTGTAACATTATTGGCTATTCTTTGCACTTTAAAAAATCTCAAAGGAAAGCAATATTAAGGATTAGCAATCTTATTAAAAGTTTACAGTGATATAAAATTTAGCTGGATGGCTAGTTAATATTTATTTTGCATTTGATTATATACTGTGGGTCTTGGAATTTCAATAAAACTTTTTGTTATTAAAATTTGTGTAATAGTCATTGCATATTACTGCCATCTTGAGGTGAGATGGTTTTTATAAGTTAGAAACTGACAATGGTTATTCTACTAATGTATTTGATGCTTTATGATCAATGTTTTAGTTTTGATCTTTCTTTCCCATGGTTTCCCACTTACTTTTTGTCATTTGAAATATCATTTGTGATATGTGCATGTTGCGTAATTAAAAAAAAATCCCTGTAGCAACCTATGATTAGGAGAGGTAGGCAGAGAAGATAGCAAGCTTTTCCCCTGTATCTTTTTAATATTTATTTATTTATTTTGAGAGAGACAGAGTGAGCAGGAGAGGGGCAGAGAGTGAGCAGGAAAGGTGCAGAGAGAGAGGGGGAGAGAGAATCCCAAGCAAGCCCTGTGCTGACAGTGCAGAGCCTGACACAGGGCTCCATCTGAAGAATGGTGAGATCATGACCTGAGCCAAAATCAAGAGTCAGGTGCTTAACTGCTTAACTGACTGAGCCACCCAGATGCTCCTCCATGTATTACCAACAAAATACACATTTTAGCACTGATTGGTTCAGGCTGTGTCACCTGCCTATGTCTGTTTGGGGTTGAGAAAGGGAGCATCTTCCTCATGTGGCTTCAGTAATGAGAGACACATAAAGTGAATACAATGTTATACGTCAATAATATATCAACTTTAAAAAAGGATTAAAAAAAATTTTTTTTAATGTTTATTTATTTTTGAGAGAGAAAGCACAAGCGGGGTAGGGGCAGAGAGAGAGGGAGACACAGAATCTGAAGCAGGCTCCAGGCTCTGACCTGTCAGCACAGAGCCCGACGCGGGGCTCGAACTCACAAACTGTGAGATCATGACCTGAGCCAAAGTCGGACGCTTAACCGACTGAGCCACCCAGGTGCCCCTGGATTTTTATTTTTTAATGAGAGGCACAATCGGCTACTTCCCCCAAATTTGTGACAGGGTATAGGATTTTAGACAGTAAAAAAAAAAAAAAATGTATCAATTATATTATCTTTGCTAAAAAAATTTCAATGGAGCCATTATCTGTAGGATAAAGTTTTACTCTTGTGATATTCCATACAATCTTGGTCTCTAATAATCTAGATGACTGTATATTTTTGAGAATTAATTACACAAAGATTCCTCAAACTTGTTTCCCAAATGAGCACTGGTATACCTGGACTAATCAGAGAATGCATGAACCTTGAAATTAATTACTAGTTCAAGTTGGGTATCAAGTAATATCATTTTATAACTATTTGGGTTTGAGCTTTCAGTTATACTATATAAACACACCAATTAAGGATTGTTTGAATTGTTTAAAATAGTGTTTGGTATAACAAAAAGAACCTTAGAAATATGTAATAGCTCTCATTCTTATATAAAACTATAAATAGTACTATGTAGTAATAAGTTACATTTCATTTGGTTTTTAGTATTCTTTCTTTTAGGATTATACATTTATTTGAAAGAAATGCTTTTATTGACAGAACAGTACCAGTCAGAACTGACTGACCTTATTTTCACTATATTAGCTTAATATTTCTTGGTTTTAAACATGTCTATGAACATGAAATTATATGCTGAACTCTAAAACCAATAAAAGCAAAGAATTATGAATACTCTTATGAATGATATAATGCATTATTTGTTTAGCATACTCTAAAATAATTTTTTAAAATTATTTATTTATTTTTTGAGACAGAGAGAGAAAGAGCATAAGCAGGGGAGGGGCAGAGAGAGGGAGACACAGAATCTGAAGCAGGCTTCAGGCTCTGAGCTGTCAGCACAGAGCCTGACGCGGGACTCGAACTCACAAACCACGAGATCATGACCTGAGCCCAAGTTGGACACTTGACCGACTGAGCCACCCAGGTGCCCCTAAAATAATTTTTAAAAGTAGGTAGTTACAGGTATGTAAGAAGATGAGACATCAATGTCAAAGGTGAAAGTTTATGACTTATAGGCAGAATCTGACTAGTTGAATAAGTACAAAAAATATTCAAGCAGTCAGTCAGTTGTGGAAGTTTAAACTGGGTTCTTGATCAGCAGTGTCCATGGCTGATCAACTTCTTTTCCAGAATATATGGTGTTATTTGCCACAGTAGTGGGTACTGTAGATTGACTTGATCATCTTCAAACCCACATTCCTACTGTGCCTTTCTATTCTATAAAAGTTGTTGCACTATCAATGACATTTTTAGACTCCTTTGCACCTTGTGTTCTGGATGTGCGTTAGGTTCGGCAATTAAGTGCACTTGCACAAATTGGAAGGTAGATGTTTTATGTCTTGTCTCGGTTATATATACGGTGGTAAACATGGTCTTAGAAATGTGACATTTTCTGTAGTAGTATTTCATGATCTTATCTCCAGCTTCCTATGTGTTTGAAACAACTTCATTGGAGATGGTGGCCATATTTGAGTGCCCAGTAAATGGCTCTGGGATTAGATGGATATTTCTGCTGATTGCAGAGGCTTCCAGACTTACGTCTCCTATCCCTGAATTTGGCTGTCACTTTGTGTTCACAAATTCAATAGTTCCATGGTAGCTCAGAAGTAATATTTCTATTGCAGGCTCAGTTTTGTAGTGCTCTAAGAATTTCTGGAGTCTCAGATTAAAGTCTTCTCTTGCCTTTCTAGTATTTTTGTAAACTCCTAAATACCTGCGTTTCTTAAAATACCTAGAGTGGTTTTCTGTTTCCTGACCTGAATCATGACTGATTTATCCCTTTACTAAAAATGTATACAACTTGGAAAGTCAGGACAGTATTACCATAGCAATATGTGGCAGAGACTGCTAGCTATCCACCAACACCCATTCTCCTTTCTTCTCTTTGTAACTGAAGATCCTAGTTTTCCTTATCCAGGCCAAGACTTCATTTCTTAGCTTTGCCGCAGCTACCAGTGTTCATGTAACTGAATCTTGGCTAATGAGATGTAAATAGAAGTGATTTATGACACTTTCTGGTGATGCCCTTGCCCGTTTCTCTTCTCTACTGGCTGAGAAACAGGTGTGGTCATGAAGGTAGAGAAGCCACCTTGGGTCCAAAGATGAAAAATTCTTGTTGATGATGTCAGAGCTGCTCTACTAGCCTGGGAACTACTATATTTAGATAGCAACGTAAGAGGTAAATAAGCCTGCCTGCCTTCCTTCCTTCCTTCCTTCCTTCCTTCCTTCCTTCTTTCTTTTCTTTCTTTTCTTTTCTTTCTTTCTCTTTCTTTCTTTCTTTCTTTCTTTCTTTCTTTCTTTCTTTCTTTCTTTC